>NW_028301606.1:909090-1212121 GCF_987345545.1 Pholcus phalangioides
CTCATAGTTAGAAAAACTAGTGGCAGATGGCAGCACTACACATAACAAGCATTACAGAGAAACAACAAAACTTCACGTCAGGTTTCACTACACGTACACGCGCATTCCTGCATGTACCGATTCGTTGGGGGGGTTCCGCGGGGGGTGGTGGTGCATGTGTGGTGTAGCAGTAGTAGGTAGGGCCTCCAAAAAAATAGCTCGGGGATCCATGATGTTCTTAAGTCCGCCACCTCGTTGTGCAATTTGCATGTTGTGGCGTTGTATTTGAATTTGTCATAGACTTAAGATATAAATAGACCGCGCACGCTATTCATAAAACTTGTCGAACGTGAAGAAAAGATGAGCAGTATTGTCGGGGAAAGAACAGGTTCTGCGCTATTACATTTGGCGCGTTTTCGCAGAAGCTAGGATGTTGCTGTAACGAAATTTGACTCAATTCGATCAAGTTGATGAAAACTTTCCTTCATTTTTTCAATGAATTTCACTCATTTTTATGTGAAATATTTAGGGAGTATCAGATTTGAAAAAATAAATTTCATAAAATAAACAAATATTGGAAAACGGATATATGTTGTAAAGCCTAATTCATTTATATTTTTAAATATTCTCTTCATTCACTTTGTCGCTTTTAATTTCGAAAATTTATTTATACTAGAGGTTATTAAAACAAAAATATATCTTTCCAGAACATTACAATTACTCTATATACACATAATTAATATATAATTAATTATAATGCATCATATTATGTTATGTAATGTAACACATTCACACTCATACCATATTCAGTCATGAAATAATATTCAAACAATAAGAAAAAGTTTCATTTCTAACATTCCTGAAAAACCTTTTATAACCTCATCACACAAAACTGTAAACACTTACATAATATTTCAGGATTAAAATAGATTTTACTCAAGAAAATCACAGAATCTCATCATCAATTTCTCTAAATTATAAGAATTAAAATTCCATGTAGAGTATATATGTAATAATTTAAAGTGTGTATATATATATATATATATAATATTTTAAGATATAATATTTCATATAATATAATATTTACACGTCACATATATATATATATATATATATATATACATATATATATGTGACATATGTAATCTCTTCGCTCCAAAAGTATGCATATGTTAATCTTAATTTAAGGTATTAAATCGTTTTTAGAATGATTCTTTTTCAAGATAACATCTGAGGTACACAATATATGACTTCAGGTCTTAGTACAGATATTGACTCAAAAAATCAATTGAATAATTAATTTTCTTGTTTGAAGCGGCAATTTCACATACAACAAACATAAATTATGAATAAAAAAATTTCTTTTCTGTAATAGTTTTATCTCAGGTGTGAAGAGGGCTAAAAATACTATTATTTTTAGAGGTTGTTATGCATTTTTATGCAAAACTGCAATTGTCTGGGGGGGGGGGGAAGTTTTCCTCACATTCTATTTAAATAGAATATTTTTCATAAATTTCTCCTTCTGAAAAGCACATTTTCTTCCAAGTTGAGCAAAAGTCGAATGAACTCACTAGCTCGCCAAATCTCGCCAAATCTTGCGGAGACGTATATTTCAGTTAAAACTTCATAAAACTCACAATTTCAATCATTTATTGCCAAAAATTCCATTAAAACATTTAATAATGATTCATGACATTTGAATTTTACCAAAACTTGGAACTTTAATTGAATTAAATCCAAAATGGAGTCGTTAAAAACTGAGATTACGTCAGAAATCCATTGCATCGTCAATTTAATATTCCAATTTTTAATTTATAAGAAGAGGAATAAGCAAAAAAGTATTCCCTTGTGAAAGGATACTGGTCCCCCTTTCCTAAACCGCTCAGAACATCCGAAAGCTGCGCAAGTGTTGGCCATTCTAATCAAAAATAAGACAGCGCGTGTAGATCGTCATACGAGTAGCCATAAGGAAAGCATTGCCAGCGAGATTCCCTGACCAGCCTTTCGACTGGAGTCACGTGACTCCGGATCTTTGCTTCACATTGTAACCCCTCGCGCGCACTCTATAGTATTATTACTCTGTGGAATTTGTAAACAGAACAGTACAGAACGGACAAAGCACGACCATTGCCCCTGAGGGCGTGGTCATGCCGGAGGAAATTCTGTTACAAGAATTAAAAAATATATATTATTATTATTTTTCCTAAAGGGAACGTGTATGTGCATGAACCCTAGTCATGTACGTGCATTCATATAAAATTACGAAAAAAATGCGCGTCATACATTTGTAATGAAGAGAATCAGGTTATACAGCGAGTTCGTGAACAGGTATGGTGGGTATATTAGGGTATACAGTATATTAGGGTGATTTGAGATTTCTTTGATTATCTCCCGGCAACCCCTGCTCGATGTCGGAAATTTTTGGTAGCATCCAAAGAATATACCATTGAACATTGAAGGAACACACCCCGCTTCCCATCTCAAGGAGATATCGAAGCGTTCTCGAAAGATGGGTGCATCCGGAATTTTATTAAATATGTTTATGTATATATATCTATATAAATTTGTATAACAGAATAATAAATCCAATTACAGGAGTATAAATCAACGGAATAATTATGATAAATCATGATCTAAGAATCGAAATCTAAATTGGTATTATAGCGTCCTTGGCACGTCTGGACTCGATAATCAAAGTTCCGTTGGTGGCGGTCCGTCCGTCTGGATGGCACGTCTGGACTCGATAATCAAAGTTCCGTTGGTGGCGATCCGTCCGTCTGGATGTCACAAGTTATAGTCGTGTAGTCCGCTCAACGACAAATCTATGTCATGTTTACGTCACTGGTCCAAGTGTCCAAGTCAGCCAATGTTCGGACACATACCTGTTCCATAAGTACCCTACATCTTAATTCGCCTGGGCGATTAGGTGATTTTCACCATTCCCGAAGCTACATCGGCTGACTAACTGGATTATGGGTGGCATTGATTCATCACTTTAACATGTTAAGTGTTTACAGTTTCTCCAATAAAGTTCGCCGTTCAACGACGTATCAGTTTCGTGAATTTCCAGTACCCCTACGTGGCCGCAAGTTGTAGACTCTCCCTGGTATCAGCTTTACTGGTCTGGAAGGCTAAAATTCATCCTGCTTCTTCAGTAGTCCACCCTTCTTGTCGTGCAGCAAATATAGGTTACGATCTAAAAATTGATTCAAATTTTGAACGCTCGAGAAGTTCATTGGACTTTTTAGTATTCTTCTTTTGAATGCCGTCACTTGACTTTGGGACATCTGACCAAAATGAAACGCTGATGTGTGTCGACATTAGCAGGCCAAAGAATATACCGTAAAACATCGACACATAGAGGCGTTGAAGTTGATGGAAATATTGTGGGGTGGAACGTGCTGGAATTCATATAATTTCCGTAAGTACGTATCACGAAGATGGTGGAAAGTACGCAAAAAGAGGGACTGAGCTCAATGGGTCCGGCACGAAATTGTTTTTCTTAGTCATTTATTCGTTGCCAATCCGCAAATTACAGTATTTCTCCTCTCGCCATAGTGGTGATCGGCTGAAGTTGATTTTCTGTGATTCCGAGCTTCGACGAAGTATCACCACAGATTAAAGAGGGGAATTCCTGTAAGCTTCGGACCGATCAGTCAAACCGCAGAGAGCAACAGACCTACAACGGTACAATTATTCAATCATTGCAATTCACTCATAGTTAGAAAAGTTTATGGAAGATGGCAGCACTCTCTCTCTCTCTCTCTCTCTTTACACATAACAAGCATTAAACAGTAACAAAATTCAATTTAGGTTCACAACACGCACATTTCCACATGTACTAATCGTTAGAGATTCCGTAGAGGAATTTGGGTGAATGAATGGTTTAGTAGTATTTCCTCCTCCAATTATTTTTAAGGTACTTAAAAAGTATTTCCCTTATTTATTTACTTTTAGTCGATCCGCAAGGTATTATACTCCTATTTATTTATATTTTTGCTGGTTCGCAAATTATTTTCTTTATTTATCTTTCATCGGTCCACAAATTATTCCACTTTTTTATTTACCTTTTACGGCCCGGAATTTATTCCTCTTTTTCATTTATTTTTCGTAGGTCCAAAAATGATTTTTATTATTTTATCCTTACCAGTCCGCAAACTATTTATTTATTTTCAGTCGGTCCGCAAGTTATCCCTTTTATTTATTTATCTTTTCCTAATCCGCAAATTATTAATCCTATTACAGTATTTCTTGGTGGTCCGCTGATTGCTGGTCCTATTTCTTTATCTTTTGCCTGTCTTCTAATTATTCACTTTTTGCCGGTCTGTAAATTATTAATTTTTTGTCGTTCCTCAAGTTATCAGACATATAAACTTTTTTTCGGTCCTAAAATTTTCAAACATATCAACTTTTTTGCGGATCCGTCCAGGTTATATCTCTCATTCCCACTAGTCCGCGAAATTGTTAAAATATTTTTACTGGTTCTCAGGTGTAAAAAAATGAGAATAGTGATAAATAAACATCGATAAAATAAATGAACCAATATTAACTGTTACTTAAAACATAAAATATTATGAATAAATACTTATATAATACCGAAAATAAAATAATGAAAATAACATATGAAGTAATTTCTCCAACGAGATTCGTAAAACACAAAGCAAAGAGTGATAACACAAAAGTCAGCATCGAATTTTTCAAACGAGCAGATAAACAATCATCCATGTTATCGAGATTAAATAAATTTCCTCAATATCAAATATAAGAGAAATTGAGTTAAGAAAAAAAATCTAAATCCATAAATAAATAAATGTATATCTATATATGCACAAACACATTAAATTCGCAGATTTCTCAGCAGAAATCACCTATTTCTCACCCCATTTACTAAAATAAATAGAAAAAAAATAGTGAAGTAAGAGAGAGAAATATCTTGATTTAGGAAAAAAAAAAACAACAAAGAAATAAAATGAAGAGAAATCTTAAAAATTCAATTTTCGTTTACCGTAAATACTATTCTCGAGCATATCTAGTTTATTCTCCTCGCCATCTTCGTCACTTCTTTAAAAGAAATAAAATAAAATCCAAAAGAAAATCAAAATTCCAAGGCGGAATGTCATCACAAGTGAAGAAAACTACTGCAAAAGGGTAGCTCGATCTTTTGATGAAAATACAATTTGCGAATGAAATGTGATGTTATTTTATTTATTTATTTTTTTAAACCTATTTTATTCCTCGGGATGCAAAAATCCAAGAATCCCATTTACCGGAAAGCATCAAGGATTCAGTAAAGGAAGTGAGCCGAAAAAAAAAATAATAAATAAAAATGTAGATATATTAGAGAAAAATAAAAAATTCCGAAACCAATTTTCTTGGTGATCTTAGTGAAGAAGCATCACTTCTCTTGCCCAATATGCTGCAGCATTTCGTCGCCAAGAAAAACAGCAGCTCTAGATATATATATATATATATATATCCGAAGGCGATGAGGTCAACAGTAAGGAAAAAATTGTGAGGAATTTCGGAAAAGCAGTAAAAAAGAAACCATTTCATTTTAATTCCAACATGGACTTATACGTAGTCTCACATTTAATCTAGTAAATTCAGTTTTTCCTAGAAAGCTTTTCTAATCAGAATAAAACAGTTTGCTTTATTCTGGATACGTATAGGAGAAGAGAGTTTGCGTTCTCTGGTAGAGTGTTATTCGATATCTTTTGAAAGTGAATGACGGACGACCGATCTAATCTTATTTTTATTTAATTAATGTAACAAGTTTCTCAAGACTGACATACTCTTGTGTTTTTCTTTCATATACTTTTGAATTAAATATGGAAGTTATAGGGAGGCATGTAATAATGTTGCATTTGGAAAAATCAGTGTATGTGATGTTTGTACAGTCAGGAATCGGATGGAAATGCTATAATTTAACTAGAGTTTCTCGTGTTTCAGGGTTGAATCGATAACTTTGAGTGCTTTTTTTTTTTTCAGAAATATCATTATTATTATGTCGTCCTTAAAACCAAATAATCTCTGAACAACATGTGAGTTACAAAGTATCTAGTGATAAGACTTTAGTCTTGATGAAACGTCATTGGATGGCATAATAGTATCACAAACATGAAGTGCGAATACTGTCGTGGGACTCACCAAAAATTAGTTTTCCTTGTGACCCAGGCCTGCTATCACCTTATGTGAGTTTAATTTTAATTCGTCTTATCAAGTTACACAAGAATGTAATGAAATAATGGTCAATAAAAAGGGGCATTTGAAAATAAACTAATTTCTGAAATCGCAGAAATTTTGATTTTTCTGGAAATAACGGGAGATGTGACTATGTATAATACAGTATATTGTTTTTAAAACATCGAAATCGAGTCGAGAGGATAGAGCGACTATAATGCTTCACACTAAAAACTTGCGACCATGTCTCTATCCCTTAATTTTTAATTTTCTTATAGACGATATGGCTGATCGAAAATAGGATTTCTGGCACCTTGCTGAAATTATTATTTTATTAATTATATGGTGGTATGGTCCAAACATTTAAAAGTAATCATTTAGTCTGTGGAGCTCAGGGATTACTCAAAATACTATCTAAGTTCGGTAAAATAGAAAGGACAAAAAGGGCTCATTTCATTTTAATTCCAACATGTATTATCGGTATTTCGACATTTAATCCAGTAAATTTAGTTTTTTTTGTTAAAAGCCAATCTTGTCAAACACTGAAGTGGCGGGCAAAGGAAGAACAGTAGTGCTACCTGTCGGCAACTTCGTGGAACTCGAGATTTCCCTCTTTCTACCATACATTATTTGATCAAAACGGATTAAAAGCTGAATAATTATGTTTTTTTAAATCGGATGATTTTTTTGAAACACCTTGTATATTCATTTCTGTTTCTTTAAATCTGCATTTGTTTCTTTCATGAGTTGCGTAGGAAGGCGCCCTATTGGTTAACTTAGAAACGGTTTGCATGTCCCTCACCCAGAATCAGAATCAGAAGTTATATCACATGATCCAAAAAAGCCTCATTGAAGAAAACCCGAGCAGCGCCGGGTATTGTAGCTAGTAATAAATAAAACTGAATAGTTCGTTTTTCAGTGCGTGACGTGTTTTTAAAACTAACAGGAACAAAAATTCTCAATATTTGAATATAATCACAATATTTTCTCAATGTACTCCATCACAGATTCTCCATTATTAATTACATTTAGGATACGTATAGGTTCAAAATTTTCGAGTTCGTTATGTTTCTAGTCATGTTAAAAAATTCATCTGCAATGTTTTTAATCATTATTATTTTTCAGTGCCTCGCTCATTCCAAAAATAATATTAAAAACTTTTTGAATTTACTTCCACGAGCGACACTTTTATCTGAGCCATCTTGTAGCTCGTGTAGCTGTTTTATTATACCATTATGTCTCCTTCATATCTCTATGGTTCTTCTTTCACAAGTTGTTCTAGTTTATGAGGAATTCGCGGAGTTCCTTTATTTCTCTTTAAAAATATTTATTCTTTTTTGCTCCCGGGAATCCCAAAACGATTCTAAGATGCTCCAAAATGATCGTAACAAGCTCAAGAAGTCATAACGAGAGACACGATAAAGTTTTCATAACTTTCCTAGAAATACGGATGAGGAAGGTGAAGGTACGCTAGAGATAATAGTCGGCCATGAGCTAACAAGGAAAAGGTCCCAAGGTGATGTCTTCAAAAAGTTTTCAAACAATTACCACTGATTCTACTCATATAAATACTATTATAAATATGCATAAAAATATAAAAATATAATTATGAATAGTTATTGGGCCACTATAAAAAAAATTGTAAATATTAATATGTTGAACATCAATCGAGGCCAAGAATGAATATAAAAATCCCGCAACCCAAGAGTGACGTCATTCAAACAGTACAGTCAAATCTCGATAAGTCGAATGTGCAACGGCCCACGTGAAAATTCGAGTTATCGTTAGTTCGACTTATCGGAAATTCCGATTGCGGAGTGGGAGAAAGTAAGATTCATTAAAATGAATAAGCGAATGAATATATGTACGAATGCCGTATTAGTAAAACATGCTGAAATACTGGAGATGAAAAAATTCAAAAAGGCAAATAGTAAAAAGTAAATATATATATGACATCCATATTTTTATGGGCATGTTTTTCTCAGCCACCTCGTTGGGCATTTTGATTGTTGTGGCGTTGTATTTTATTTGTATTTTAAATTAATCAAATTGAATTATTGAATTCTATTGCTAAATACTGAATTCTGTTGCTTAATGCAGAATTCTGTTGCTTAATGCAGAATTCTGTTGCTTAATGCAGAATTCTGTTGCTTAATGCAGAATTATTTTGCTAAATGCAGAATTATTTTGCTAAATGCTGAATTCTATTGCTAAGTTCTGTTGACAAATGCTGAACTCTATTTGTAAATTTTGTTGCTAAATGCTGAATTATATTGGTAAAATCTGTTGCTAAATGATAAATTCCATTGCTAAATGCTGAATTATATTGGTAAAATCTGTTGCTAAATGATAAATTCCATTGCTAAATGCTGAATTATATTGGTAAAATCTGTTGCTAAATGATAAATTCCATTGCTAAATTCTGAATTTCATTGCTAAATTCTGAATTTCATTGCTAAACGCTAAATTCTATTGCTGAATACATTACTAAATGCTATTTCTCAAATTTTTCTCATTCCCGAAAATTTTGACACTTGAATACGGATAAAGTTCTGGAGCTGAAAGAAAACTTCGGCTTAAACAGATATTCGAGCTATCGGAATTATTGAGCTTATCGCGAATAGACTGTACATGATCAGGTACAGCACAGGAAAAAAAGAGAAGAAAAAGAGAACTAACCAGTTTTTAAAACAGAGAAGCTGGTGGAAAGAAAAAGAAAATAATAATTTTTTACAGATAAATCACCGAGGAGCGCGAGAGGCGATGAGTAGCCGACTGTTATTATTTTTAATAATTCTTTGAGGCTTAAATAATTGCATTCCACCGTTATTTTTTTTGCTTTTATGTGTTTATGGGTGAGGTGAATGTACTTAATTTTTTTCACAATTTTTTAATAATGACACCTCGGGACCTTTTCCTTGTAAGACAAGGATCTTCAACCTTTCAGGCATTGCGGGCTAAATTAAAAATTTCCCATGAGGCTTGCGGACCAGCAAGCCATACTATAGTATTTTCTGTTATTAAACGGGGCTCCCCAAGTTATTGAACTCGCTTTTATTCACTCTACAATTATTGCTTTCATTAAATTTAAATTTTTTATTTATTTTGGAATACATTTTTTTTACCGATTCAGTTTTTTTAAATTAGTTATTTTACTAATAATGAAATTTGTCCTGATGCCTCTGAAATAATTTTATCTATGAATTTATTTATTTCGTCAAATCTTAATTTTTTTCCATGAATTATTAATTTTAAAAGTTCTGAAATTCGCAATAATTTCTTTCAGTAGTTCCGCAATTATTTCTTTTAGTAGTTCTTTATTCATTTCCTTTAGCAGTTCTCTTCATTCATTTCTTTCAGTAGTTCTCTCTTCCTTCATCTCTTTCAATAGTTCTTCATTCATTTCCTTCAGTAGTTCTTCATCCATTTCCTCTCAGTAGTTCTTCATTCATTTCCTTCAGTAGTTCTTCATCCATTTCCTCTCAGTAGTTCATCATCCATTTCCTCTCAGTAGTTCTTCATTCATTTCCTTCAGTAGTTCTTCATCCATTTCCTCTCAGTAGTTCTTCATCCATTTCCTCTCAGTAGTTCTTCATTCATTTCCTTCAGTAGCTCTTCATTATATATTTTTTGCGCATTCTAACCTAAAGCTAACATTTAACCTAACTTATTTTTCAACCCATAAAATAGTTGCAAGCCTATGTATGAGGTTAGAAGGTGTTCTCTCCTTTCTCTCTTTTGTTGACAGACATTTTTGTACTCCGAAATCGGCCCGTAGTATTCGCTGTGATTTTCTTTCCTTCAGTTCTTGATCAGTTTCTTTCATTTGACCAGAAACAAATTTCTCTTTCCGAGACGTCTTCTCAAGTGATTTATGAAACGTGTTGCGCATTAAAAAAAGTAATTCATGATATACATTACATAGCTTCATCATAAAACCTCACAATGGCTAAAGAAAAAAGCAAGCTTTATCTTAAAAGAAAAAAATGCCCCATTCCAGAATGATCTTCTGATAATTTTTGTCGCACCACGGTCATTTTCTGCACACGAGAGCTTCTTTGACCGTGACCTATAATTTATCGCCGCTTCTGAACGGCAGGCATGTTTTTATACTCATCGAGAGGTTGGTGCGCTAACCCCTCGGTGGAGGAACTCCCTGCTGTAGCAATTTTTTTTTCTGCGGTCATTTCGCCGTTTCTGTTGCACCCGTCTCTGGTTTTCTGACAAGGACGAACCGGGTATCGAACTCGCGACACCTCTAAACAACCTTTGGTACTTCAGGCGAGTATCTTATCGACCTGGGCTACCACGCCCTTCCCGAATGAAATAAAGAAAAAATGGGATGATTGAATATTTTGTAACCAATTATGTAGAAAAGAAAAACAGAGTTGTAACGGTTTTTACAAATATCCGTTTGACAGGACGGGATGTATGGTCACCGGACTTGCAATCGAAAACTTTCGAATATAGTTATCATTCGGTTATTGTTATCAGAGACCTTAAGTCCCGGTGTGAACACATTAAGTGAAAGTAATATTACTTCAATATATTTATTTTATATGCGATTTTTGAGGTCCTGTATATAAGCACTACAATTTAAAATAAATTAAAATCAGTGTTTTAAATGATTTTTCCGACTTTTTATGCATGTCAGTAACTATGGAAAAAATCACCAGTTCTCGAAAAAGGAGTCATGCATTTACTGGTTAAAATAATCGTACAATCGTAATGTATAAAGCTTCGAATATTGATCATTTTTGCCACACCACGGTCATTTTCTGCACACGAGGGCTAATTAGACCGGGACCTACAATTTATTGCCGATTCCGAACAGAAAGCTTGCTTTTTTAAATACGCATCAAGAGGTTGGTGCGCTAACCCCTCGATGGGGGGGGGGGGGTTCCCTGCGGTAGCAATGTTTTCCTGCGGTCAAGTCGCCGGTTTTTGTTGTACCCCTGTGTGAGGAAAGTTTTTTTCTGACAAGGGGGTATCGAACTCGCGACACCTCTAACCATCCTTTGGTACTTTAGGCGCGTATCTTATCGACCTGGGCTTTTAGTCTCATTGAACGATTCTTACCACTTTTTGATTTCTCGCACTATAAATTAACCACAGAGGGGTGGGCCCCGTGAAAAGCTGGTTTGGGGGCCCGCCAACCCTCCCAGCTTAGGGCCCTGCTGCAGTATGTGGGGGGGGCACGCCTCCCGGTACATACACATAATTTGGTCCCAATGGGTCAAACGGTTCCTGATATATTCAAAATTAAATCAAAACTTCACCCAAATTCATTACCGATTTCCTTTGCATAGAAACAGGCCCTTTTGGAGTTTGCGATTTTATATTATAGGATAGATTCATATGGTTAACTGTAAGAAATAGATTTTGTATACAGTAATACTGAATGAATGAACGCCAGAACACTACCGTTGCAGAGATCTCTTTCAGCCCTGCTTCGAAAACAATGTTAGTTAAAGGTTATATGTATGAGAATGCGTTTGAAGGCAATAGAGCTTAAAAAAAGATGTGAGTCTCATGCATGAAATTAATTCTATTTTGCTTTGAATGGCCGCGAAGCTCCTGGGAAGTGTTATACGGAGCACTGGTTGAGAACCACTGTTGTAATGTACGCCGCGTTGGAGTTATTAATAAACTCTCCAAGCAATATCCTCCATCTGTAAAGCATATCACGAACGCTAAAACTTCGAGGATCCCTGATGCATACAGTACAAAAAATAATCGCTTGCGAGCCTCGTACAGGTATCAGACAATTTATGAATATTTTCAATACCACTATCAAGGGGGGAAAAAGGGATTTCTCTTATTGCATTAAAGAGAAGAATAAGAGTAAAAATAGAGAAATATCCAAGAAAAACTAAAATCATTTGAGAGCCGCTCTTCTAGTCATTACCCAACGCAATTCCACGTGTAGTGAGAGAGAGAGAGAGAGAGAGAGAGAGAGAGAGAGAGGGAGAGGATTATATTTTTATATTAAAAGAAAAATTCCATCGCATTTTATTCTTTTTAATCCAAGCCGAAAAAAAGCCGTCTACTTTTCAAGGAGAGCTGAGGAAAAAACAACAACATTAAAGTGTTTTATAGTCTTCTTAGAATTGTTGTGCGCCACTGGATGTGTCGCCACTGGGAGAAGAGGATTGTCAAGGAGGGGGGGGGGGAAGAACGAGTGATGCACCAGATACAGAGAGAGGTTCGAGCCAAGGTGGTGGAGACAGTGGAGCAAAAGAGGTTACGAAACTGCTTATTACTAGTGCTTCTAGGCGAATTTCCCCGTCTTCAAGGAAAGAGGGAAAAGCATAAGGACACACACATACACATAGAAAAGGATTGCGAAAGGGAAAAATTAAAGGGCAAGGTGGGGTTTATAAGAAAAATGCCTTAAAAATAAAAGGACTTTTTCCTTCTTCTTCTCCTTGGAGGTAAGGACTGTTTTACGAGATTAATTTTGGGACTCCCTACTCCATTTCTTCAAGAATTTCCTCCATATACTTCTTCAAGAATTTCATTGAAAGTTCGAAATGTAGATATAGCCTTGAGAATATTGGGTGGTATGAAATATGTTTTGGTGCTTTCTTTTTTTTCTGGGTGTTTAGTATGTATCCCGAGTTGTTCATAATGAATGTTATGGAAAATTTTTTCTGTTGAAAGATTTATATCAAGAGTTTTTCACAAAATATTCTATTTTTGTGTATTGGTCTAAAACAAAGGTTGCCAAACTGGAGATGTATGACCCCTTGATATCCTGGGATGTTAAGGGGACTAATGGTGAAAATCGAGTGGAAGAAAGCCGTGACCGGTGTTACGACGTGGCTAGATTAATTCGATAAGTAGGAAAAAGACTGCTTCTGAAGGAAGGTAGAGAGGCCCTGGATAAAACAAGGAGGCCACGAGAAGAAAATATGGTGGGAAGAGAAGAAAAAATTCATGGGGCCACTGTAGAAGAAGTCGAAAATGTATCGATGAGAACATTTTGCTTGAAGCGGCATTGACGAGATATCTCGCCTGCATAAAAGCCTCTTATTTTAGCATTGGCAAGCGCAGATATTTTGTAAAAAATTTTTTCCAATGGAAATTTTTCTTTTTACCTCTAGATTTGCTCCTTCTGAAAATCGGACAAGCCTACTTCATTAAAAAGATATGACATTTTGAAGGGGGGTTTAGTGATTTCTAATTGCCGCTTGTGAAGGGTGAACTAATTTATAAGAGTTCGAGATACGAATTTCATTTTTTTTTGTAGCTGTGGCAGCATCTACGCAAGATCTTCAGGAATCTTGGGAACTGTTGCGGTCGTTAAGGCGAAATCTTGTTCCAGCTTGAGAAGAACCAGTCCACTTGAATGACTAACCTATAGAATCTGGAAGAATGTGAGTGACTGAAATAACGTTCAAGTATGTGAGTGACCAAAAGAATGACGTGGTGAGCAAAGGGCTAAAACAGTGACCTAGAGAGTGTATGCATGTGAACGACCAGAAGATAGTGACACAGAGACATATTTACAGTTTGTGTGTGGAGGGGGGGGGTGCTTAGCAGCTATAATCGGGGTGGCATTCTCTAAACTATTCTATTACAATCCTTTCTGAAGTTCAGATTTTTTATGAACTATGCTTTACGTTCGTACGGGTTCGTAAAAACGCACGTCGACTGTATTATGTCGAGTTGAACTCGAAACGCGAAGTTATCTGGTTTCCGCCGGAAATCAAACCCAGGTCTTCTTGCAAACGGGCGCTGCCATACATACAACTAGAGACACAATCTTGTCTTTCTTTATTTTACTCACTGTGGCTTGAGGCACTGCAGTAGAGGCATCGACTGCCCCCCCCCCCCACCTCTTCAGCAAATAGCTTCAGGCAATTTGCGGTCGTTAATAGCCTGGAGCTATATAAGTCGTCTTATTTACCGTCCCAGGTGGGACTGTAGAGAGAGTGAAACGACTTTTTCCTCAGCCCACTGTATCCAGATAAATATATATTTTCTCTCTGGATATACGCCAAGGGGCAGGGTTCATGGCAGAGTCGTATCTCTAGTGGTGTATATAGTAGAACATTCGGTTTTTGTAAGAGGAACTGAGCTTGATTCCCTGCGGGGACCAGATGACTTTTTGAGAGTTCACCTCAGCAATATATTCAGTAAATGCCTATTTACAATATATATTATTAGGAGAGAATAATAAAATTGAAATGTTTTCACTCCCAACCCAAATCAACTGTTGACGGGTAAAATTTGTGCTTTTCCCTACCTCTCTATTATAAATTTAAGTATAATTATAAGGAATATAAGTGTAATTTGTAAAGTATATTTACCCCTTAGCAATTGAGGGAAAATAATTTCCATTCAATTGCTAAGGGGGTAAATATATTTTACAAAGACGTGGAAAATTGCAAAAATCAAGATTTTTTTATCACCGATATCTGAGTAAATAATTTGCTCAAATATCGGTGATATAAAATTTCGATTTTTGCAACTTTCCACGTCGTTTCGGTCTTGAAATTTTTTGAGACAATTATTTGAACACGTAAAAAGTGATAAAATCAAGAATTTCAATCTCCGATATCAGAGATTTTTATTCAATTTTTAAGAATACTTTTAATATACCAAATGGACAAGGCACACATTTCACTAATACACATTTTGTTGATTAGGGGCAGCAAAAATTTAATTTTTGTGGTTTCACTAATAAATTTTTTGTTTCAGAAATTCAACCATCACATGAAAATCGTCTGCTCTTTTAGCTGATAATTTTTTTTTTCAAATTTAATTTCAGTTTTAAAATAAATTGTAGAAAATATATTCTTTTCGAATGAAACAACCCCATATTTCTCAATAGAAAAACGAGAAATTTACTTTCCGAAATTTCACTCAAGCTTCTATATCTTAAACTAAGAATAAATAGAACCGGTTGAATTTTCTAGAGACATGTTGGATCTCTTACAGACCTTGAATACATAAATTGAAAAAAAAAATGTAGTTCTAAGTTTCTTTTTTTCCTGAAATTCCATTCTTTTCTTTGCCAGAGATTTCTTTTTTGCGTTGCCATCTTTTACGAAGATGAGAATAGTGTTCTTCAAAGAAAAGTAAGGGAAACGGAACCAAGAAAAAGATATCAGGCTGTCCTAGGATCTTAATCTCGTTAATGGTGCGCATAGAGGAAAGAACCTTGGGGCGGTTGTTCGATTCCCAACGAGAGCTCGTCAATCATTGGTCCAGACTCGAACGAGGCAGGAAAGTTAAACGAATTGATCCCGAACTACTGATCGGACCGACGGAATTTTGGAATTTCCGCAACTTTATGACCAACGTTAAGATTCTGCGAGCAAAACAGACAGTGTTATTAGAAATAGGAAATTTAGTGCCATTTACTACTTATTTCGATCTAATGTTATCTCTGTTAATATATAGATATACAGTATATATTTTAATCTGTCACTGGGAATTGGGTAGAAAAATTGTCGATAACTGAATTGTTCTATGATTGCTTAAACTCACTGTAATTTCGAGGTTTTCGAATGCTCTAAAAATTGAATGAATTGTTTTGGTGTGATTTGACTGGAATAAATTTAACACTCTATAATTCTCCTTCATGAAAATATGGAAAAGAAATATTTTACAAAAACGGATTGTAAACTAGTGCTCTTAGCATATTTTAATTGAAACAATTCATTAACACAAAAACTTAATTTATTTTTTTTATTTGACAAAAAAAGAACAAGTACAGACCGATGCAAAAGATAGAAACAGAATAAAAAACACATACGAATACATACGAAATACATAGATTAGAAAAAATCACTCTGTGACCCCCAAGGGGCAATTTTTTAATTAGTGGAAATGGCTGATTGAATTTTGAATTCAATGAATTGAATATTTATTGTCTGAGCATTAGCTCATTACAATATTACAATGCATCACTGTCAACAACATTTAAAATAGTTGATTGAGTGTAAAATATACAGTTTGCCTTAATTTTAATATTATCTATAAACAGATATAACCTTGCTTAGCAAAGTTTTTTTTTTATTATTGTAAGCAAACAAATACGCACACATACACATTACACAAATACTGGACAATAGCACACGAAAAGGAATACAAAAGAAAAAGAAAAAGACACACACAATTTGTATTACACATATAACGAATATACACTATATGGGCCCAAGGGACACTAAGTCCTTCCATGAAGTCAAAAAGAAATTGTATTGCATTTTTTTCGCCACCATTGTGAGCCGCCAAGTACGCAGTATAATTATAGAAAAACATATAAGAAATTTAAGACATGATGTATATGTTCAATGTAAAATGACAATCCATATTTAGGGAAATTTAAACAAGATGATGCGAGTATATATTCTGGGTACAACATTAATACACATAAAAATATATAATTTTAAGTAGTAATATGTAAATTTAAAAAAATATTAATTTTATATTTGTTTACCTTTCTTATGGACAGTTTCAGTTGAATAGTTTTTACCCTCAATTTTATTTCCAATATCCGTAATTTGGTGTGATTTTTTAATTCTCTGAACACGTAAAAGTTCTAAACGTTTCCTCAGCTCTCAGAAAATGACATTAACAAGGAATCAACAGTTTCTGAATAAAAAGGTATTGCACTTATACAGCTGTAATTTGTACTGAAATGACGATAAAATATGTACTTTTCAAAATACTAAAAAAAATTGAAAATAATTTGTTATAATGAGTTTTTGGACCATGTATTTGCCATGCATATTCAAATATATACAGGACCATGGAAGATTAATTTACAGGATAGTATTAGATGTAACAAAGAGAAAAGAAGCTTTTGCACATGGAACCCTTTTGACCTCTTTTGGTTAGTACTGTACGTCCTACATATGCGAAAAACACAGAAGACAAAAATGGAAAACCATAATAAAAATGTACAGCATTTTTCAATTGACATATTTTATTCTTAAGCAAGAAAATTACAGTATAACAAGGTAAACAAATCACCAATAAGCCGACCTGGTGATTACTGACACTGAAAATTTTGTAAAATAAGGTATGGCCCACCTCATTCTAGAAGCACAAATATGCAGATTTTCACTTTGTTTGGTCAGCTAGTTGAGTACTTCATTTTGCTGTCTAAGTAATGCCTGAAACATGAATGTATATCTCTATTGGAACCCGTTCCAAAACATTTTAGTGAAATACACTGAAGTGCCAAATGTCACGGGATACCTCTTAATATTGCTGCACTTCGCCGGGTAAAAGGTCCCACACGATATCAAGAGGCATCCCATGACTTTTGTCACTTCAGCACTGAAGTCATGAAAAACCTCTTAATATCGTGTGGGATCTCCTTTTACCCGGCGAAGTTAGGAGGTATCCCATGACTTTTGGCACTTCAGTGTAGATCCCAGAGAGTAACATAGTTAAAGTGTAAACATTCAAACGTCATTTCCCATATTTTTTTCAATGATTTTAGCATAAGAGGGACGATATATTAATTATATAAATAAACGAAATTAACTAATTATAACAAATGACAGGAAAAAATTCATAAAAACATAAAAAACATGAATTTTAAAGTAGAAGTTTCGGTGTAGATACACTCTCATCGGATTACATTTCCTTCTTGAATTTTTATTAGAATGGAATAACTGAAATAAAACAATATAGAAATCAAAAATAATTTTGTTATGAAGGTAATCAGAAATTTCAAGAGAAGTAACCCAGAAATATTAATCCAAGAGAAGTAACCTGCGGAATTTAGACAAAGTAACATACGGTACATAATTCAAATGAAGGGATGATGACTAAATATATTCTAAAGACTGTTCTTCAATGATAGTGATAGTAAATAGGTGTTTTTCAAGATTTTTCAAAAGGTGAATGTAGAAGCTGAGTTGAGATAAATTTACATAGTTCGGTAAGTTATTATAGAAACTAAGGAACGAGGCGAAGCGTTTGGTTTTTCTACTGTTTTCTTAACGTTGGGATGAATAGATGCTATTATACTTTGGGGACGATCTGAAGTTGTTATCAATTGAAAGTAAGTTGATTGAATTGTGAGTTGAATTATAATTTTTTTTAAAGTTTAGATAGACTTGAAAAGGTTTAGATGCCCTAAAAGAGGGATATTCAGTGAATAGCAAAAAGGAAAATGAGTTGATGATCATAGCCATTGATGATAGCCATTAGTAAATAATATGATTTTTTTTAGGGTAAATCAATGACTGTAAATTAGCAATGAAGTCATATCCCAAGCAGGACTACAACGATACAATTATTCAATCATTACACTTCGCTCATAGTTAGAAAAACTGATGGCAGATGTCAGTACAGTGCCGCTGTGGTGGTCGAGTGGTTATAGTGCCGGACTCGTGATGCGAGGATCCGGGTTCGAACCCCACAGTGGTGGTCGGCTGAAGTTGGTTTTCTGTGGTTCCCCACTTCAAGGCGCAAATGCGAGCCGATCTCCCCGTTAAAAAGTCTCGCCACAGAGAGCAACAGTCCTACAACGGTAAATCATTCAACCATAACACTTCACTCATAGTTAGTAAAACTGGGGGCAGATGACAGCACTACACATAACAAGCATTACACAGAAACAAACTATACGTCAGGTTGCACTACACGTACACGCACATTCCCGCATTTACTGATTCGTTGGGGGGTGCCGCGGGGGGGGGTGCATGTGGGGTGTAGCAGTAGTAGGTAGGGGCTCGGGGATCCATGATGTTCTTAAGTCAGCCACCTCGTTGGGCGGTTTGCCTGTTGTGGCGTTGTATTTGTATTTGTATTTGTACACATAACAAGCATTGCACGGAAACAAACTTCCGTCATGTTCACGACACATACAAGCACATTCCAACATGCATCAATCCGTTAGAAGTTCCGCAGAGCAATGTGAACGAGGTGCATGTATAGTTTAGTAGTATTAGTCACACCTCCAAACTGATCACCCATAAAACAGATGAGATTGAAAAAATGCATTATATTTAGAACAAAAGAAGCGAAGAATAGATACAGTGAAAGCCCTATAATAACGATGCATACCCTCTATGCGAATAATCACCTATATTACGATATTATTGTATAGTCCCGGTGTATTTTTTCCATCCGGTGTGAATATATTCCATCTATAATGATAGCGCCTTTATAACGGTACGTTTCTCCGGTCCTTTGTTTATTGTTGTATGGGCTTCCCACTGTATATGGTTTGAGATAATAAAATCTTTTAATTTCAATAAGTTTTGAGCTTGTATTTTTGTATAGATATCATTTCACTGTTCATGTAACTACTCAATAAAAATCATCAATAGGAACCAAACATCAATAGGAATCAATCAGTAATCATCAATAGGAATCAATCATCAATAGGAATCAATCATCAATAGGAATCAATCAGTAATCATCAATAGGAATCAATCAGTAATCATCAATAGGAATCAATCAGTAATCATCAATAGGAATCAATCATCGTAATCATCAATATGAATCAATCAGTAATCATCAATAGATTGAAATATTTTAGGAAAAGTAAACGGGGAAAAAACTTAATATACAACGGCTCTCAGGAGAAAAAAAATTCACTTTCAAACAGTAAAAAGCTTAGTAATGGGAAATCACGTAACTATATCAAAATGAACTTCAATGATGCATCTCTAATGAAATTCTTATCGCTAGTTTGGCGATCCTTTCTTCAATCTAAGATAAATACTTCAATATTACTTTATTGTAATTTCATAATCTCTGATAGCAATTCTTAAATTTACCAATTTAAACATGGGATTACATGCCAGTACAGCTTTTTTCCTTAACAAAATAAATTCGACCATCTATGTGTGTGACTTTCAACTCATCATTCGATTTGATTCGACTAAGTTTAATAGACATCCCGGGACTTAATAGAAAAACAGTTACTTTCTAAATGGGCGCGTGAATAGATTTACTGAGTTAAACTTTGCAAACTATTCCCTATGGTAACAATTTTGCCTATCTTCAGTGAATTCTTAAAAAAAAAAAACCCCACAAGTCTAAGAGAAGTAAGATGCAGAGGGAAAACCATAAGATAGGCCCTATCTCGAGGGACCACTGCTGTTTCAACAACCACTTCATTTAGAACCTATATCAAGAGCCTTAACTGCCATCAGGGGGTCATGTAACAACACCAGTGCAGCCCAGCAATAAAAACCACAATTTTTAGAACTTTTTGATCCATACAAACAATGGCAGATGGTAAATTGCTATCCGCGGTCAACTCAACTGTTATATAAAATTTGAGTAGTGGGTATAGTGGCCATTTGCTGTATGGCTCCTTCATCTTTCCCCCTTACGAAGAGAACGCAATTTCTTAGGAAATCCCACCCATTCCGTCTATCAAGGCGTCATGGATATGTTTTTAGTGGGGAGAAACGGGGTTCCTCATCCTGTTGTAGAACATTCAGTCATCCAAGAAAGCTTTCCATTCTTCAAGGAGAAACTCCACCCTTCAAACGAATGTCTTCAAAGCAAAAAAAACGGGGGGGGGGGGGGGTTCCTGCCCCTCTCTCAATGGCATTAATCTGTCTGCCATCAGAGTGGGGTTGAGAAAAGTAATGAGTAAAGTTTTCTCTCCCAGAGACTCATACAACAATTTCTTTTACGCTCTCGATGCCAGATCCTCGAAGCCGAGATGGAACATTTTTTCTTTTTATTTATCTGGAATTTTCTATTTCTAAGAAAGCGAGGGAGGGATTTTGAAAGATACGGCGTGTTCTTGTCGGGTTGCCTTGAACATTATTACATGCCACTCGTTTCCAGCTATGTTATATTGACTTCGAAATAGAAATCTCAATGCAGACGATTGCCATACATAAATATATACTCGAATAATTCCTCACGTACTCATTGAAGAAGAAAACGCGTCTGGAGATGACGTGATTCTATTACTTTGGCTCCAACGATTGAACGTTGCCTGTTATATTTTGAGCATACAGGCACTTACCTTCTCTCACAACGTGGATATCTCCTGGTGAAATGAGCGATTGATCCAACATAAAAGCTAGAATATTTCTGTATGGCCTTTTCTAAAAGTACTGAGTTATAAGCCAAATAGGTTCAGCAAATTTATCACAAAACAACGTGCTTCGAAACGGTTTATCACAAAGGTTTCCTAGTTGTTGTACCACAGAACTTCAAAGATCCACGGGATTATTTTCTGGGGCTCCGTGACACCGAAAATCTGAAATTTTTCATTAGAGTTAGAATGAAAATGTCTAGTCTACGGGGTGCATAGGAAAGTCCCTTCACCCGGGAATAACTCTTGAACCGTTTATTCTAAAAGCATACTTCTAATTAGAAAAAAAGTGTCCAAATAACATGCAAGTCTCTGTTACCTCATTTTTATTGCAAGGGATTGTATAGTTACGAAAATAAAATAAAAGAATTAAATTTTTTTTATTTGGTCACTCTGTTTTAGAAAATCCAATTAGAAAATGGATCAACGCTTTGCAAGTTGTTTCAGGATGCACCTTTTCTATGCACCCTGTATAATAGAACAATATTACAGAACTTTCCTGGATATTATGCCGAGATGAACTCGGACAGAAAAATCATCTGCTCCTAGCCGGGAACCGAACCAGGTCCTCTTGCAAACTGGACAAGTGCGCTACCATGTAAACCACTGGAGACATGATCCTGCCTTCATTATTTCACGCACTATGGCGTGAGTCACTGATGTAGAGACATTAGTAGCCTCCCTTAACTTCAGCACACACACCACTAAAAACACGGGTTTTTCAATGCTGGCCTTCAGCTCACGCCAGTTCAAAATTTGAACACTGTACACAACATTATCGAGGTCACTTCACAGGATAAGTAATCTTTGTGGAACCCACAATCCGATGGGTTGTGAAACATGAAGTTTTGAGCTCCAAACTCGTAGCAGACGTAGAACACGGTGTGCATGATATTGAACATTTCTTGCGTTTAGTCGTACGTATGTGTTTTTGAAGATGTTTTCATTTTTGTGATGTTTCCATGAATTGTGAAATTTTGCGATGCGTCCATAAATTATAATTTGCACTGTCTGACTATTGTTTCCGTTCTGCGAGCGAATTTCCCCCGTGTCTCGCGAGTACAGCACCACCTATCGGTAAATATTTACTAAAAAATATTTTTCCTTCCTTCGCCGAAATAAATCCCAGGAGTATTCACACGCAAATTTTCAAATAATTCTGACCAGTCTTATTTGTTTTTAAATCACAACTTTAATTATAATCACCCTGTATATAGGTCTAAATCCATCGTACTTTGTGCTCACATCGATATAAGGTGTGAAGTTTCCTCTAGAGATCATAGTTTCCCAAACGTTTTCTTATATATCGCTCCTCCTTCAAAATTTTTTTTCGCTCATCGCTCCCCTCCAACTAAAGCGAACCCATAGGATCCTATGTTATACCCATAGCTTCTATATCGCCTACCCCCCCCCCCCCCGTACTAGTCCATATCCCACCAGGGGGCAATATTGCCCACTTAAGAAACGCTGCTCCATATAGATTCAGGTTTTTGCAAGTAACCTACTTCTCGAGTAGTTGATTGAATCTATAAATGAAAATAGTTATCCGCGACTGGAAAGTTAAAAAAACGTATGTTTATCGGGAAACGGGAAAGAATAATAAAAACACCACGCATATATATATATTCCAGGCAAAGATATTTATTTATTTTCCCCAGGAACCTAGAACTCCACCATGTTGTTTGACTCAGTCATATAACATAGCAAGCAGTAGCAGCATAGTTGCTGCAGCGGCAGTGGCCTGGGCCTTACACGCACGTGCGAGAGTAATTCTATCCTGTATATTTTTTTTTCTTACTCTCGTCCCTTTCCGCGTTTTCCAGAACATCACGTCCTGGAAAGATTTTTATAAGAAGTTATTGGGGGGAAAAGAAGGAAAAATATCGAAACGTTAGATATCTAGAAATCTTTTAGGCGATATTTAGCCTTAGGGAGCACGTACGTAGCAATGTCGGAGAGCATGGAATTTTCGTTTGGTGCAAAATGCTTAGGCACATATAACTCGCCTAAAGGGGTGGCTACGTTTCAAGTCACATACGTACACACGAGCTCTAACCCTCTCTGACTCTACTCAGCTCGCACGTTCATACATACATACATTCATTGCGAACGTTTACCCAGGCCACTCCACCACTGCTCTTAAACTTAATTTATGATGTCGTGAAATTAGTTTAGCTGCGCGTTAAATCAGATTAACGTGAGCTCATGAAGAAGAAGAACCTCTTGCAGGAGCTCAAGGGTCTTGGAGGTGGAGCGGGATGGAGCGGGGGGGGGGGTGGGTTGTTGTAAGAGCTACTTACATAATACACGCACTTCACATACAGAAAATGCCTGGAGATTTTTGTAAGTTCACGTGTAACTCAATTTCGGCATCCACTTAGTGATGACAAAAGGTGCAAATCTGTCGATATGAAATCCTTTGATAAATCGTGAAAAATGAGAGAGGATTTTAACACAAAAAAAAAATTATATTTCCTAAAATGAACGTTGAGGCGTTTACTGGAGGACATTGCGATCAACATGCTTTTCTAAAAATCCGCCAGAGGTGAAGTATCTCCTAGATGCATACACTTTCTAATGAATCTCCCGTTTAACTTGATTATGAAGTTACTAAGTGGACGCCAAATCTCCTTTGCGAGATGTCTTTTTCCACACCACAGTTTCGCTGAAGAGCAACTATCTACAGAAATTAATGTTAAGAATTATTTCTCTCCAGCCTAAAATCATGAAAGAAAGATCTTTGAGAGTTTTAATCTTTCGCTTTCCGACGAGATATTGATTTAATTCATTCCCGCTTTTAATTATCGCGAACTCTTTGTTTTCATTCCCGAAAGAGATTTCCACATGTAACATCGACGATAATGATTATAACGATTTTAAATGAGTTTTGTAAATATTTTAGGAATTCGTTGGTTTCCTTAAAAAATAAATATTGAACTTTTCGGTACACGATGAGTTGTTTATTATGTTGCATTAATAGGGCAAATGCTACTTAACCCCTCAGCGCCCTCCTACGTACCCAGTACGCACGGTTACATCACTGTATGTTATGGTCATACATACTCACTATGCCGCACCGACCAACTCATAGGAGCCATACAAGTATTATGACAGCATTGAAGGGGGGGGGGATTTCGGATTTGCTGACTTTTGATGACAAGGGAGAAGGGGGGGGGGAATTTGACTGATGATTACGTCATCAACCGCCCTTTATAAAAATATGAAATATTCATAATGGAATCTTACTAGGAGTACGAAAAACGAGAAAAGCTTTTCCCTAGTTTGTGGGCATCTAAACTAACATTTCCCCTATTGAGATAAATCCGCAAAAGACTTCTCTAGTAGACTTCTCAGACCTCATAAGACGTACCCCCACCACCATGTCCTGCCTCACATATGGGGGGGGGGATTGGTCGGCTAAACGGTTTTGTGTTCACTCAATGTGTCACATGTGTCGTCCTGGAGTGATTTGATGGACTCCTGCACATAAGAGAATACATGCTCTTCGAACGGGGGGGGGGGGTCACCGAGGGTGTGAATGGATGTGAAATGGGTGGGAATTGTATACTTTTGCCCTGCTGCGTATGTGTGTATTGTCGAAGGGCAATCCTAATCAGTGGCATACGGAAGATCGAGAGGGCACAAGTCTTGTGGGTGGATCGTAATGACGTTAGCCTTCACAGAATCTTTTGTGAATGTTGTTAACATTCAAACAAGATTGATATTAACAAAAAAATTATCGTAATAACTTATATATAAATGTATTTTCTTTATATATTTTAATTGTTTTTAAACATTTTTTTTCCATTGAAAATACATTTTTGATAGTCTGGGGGGTATAAGTTGCTCTCGTCCATTCCTCCGCTTCTGATTCCAAATGCGTTAAGGGGTGGATGGGGGACGAAATTTTGCTGACGGGGGGGGGGTGGGTCTAAAAAAGGCAGGATGCATAGACGTGAAATTACTTCACGATTTTTCAAGAGAATCTGGAAATTTCTTCAACACCCCCCCCCCCCGATGTTCTATAGCAATACAGAGTAAAATGTTCTTTGTGTAAAATTCCTAATTTGAATCATTATCGAGACCCAAATCTTTATGCTGATTTTGAATCCCCTGAGCTACCGACGAAGTTCCGGATATCAATTGGAATTCCTGTGTATTGCTGCTATGTTGCCATAGTCCTTCTAAAAAAAAGATCCAGAAGTATGAGGAAAATAAGTGAGTTTTTTTCTGTTTTCCTCTTCGATGTATGGGAAAAAAGGGGGGAAGAGGTGGGAGGGGCGGTCCCAAAGCGGATAATGCTCATCTTCACGGGCCGCTAACTCGTTCATTGATGTCTTGACCGCTGTCCGGCTTCTGCTTGACCATTAACCGTAAATGCCGTAGCGTATTAAGCCCGGAGATCACTACTGGGACTTCCCTTACCCAATCTTACGATGTGTAGTTGATTATCGGTACAAGTTAGATAAATATATGTGTGTATTTTCCTTTCCGTATTTATGTGTACGTATGTATGCTGTAATGGAAATTGTATTTCATTTACCAATCCCATTTTTCCGAAGTAATATTGTATGCGTAACCTTGCTAATTCTTGCATTGTCTTGATTAAAAACTTCCCCGAATTCCAAGATGGCGTCATTTTAACACGATTTCTATAGTTTTAGGTTAAGAAAAAGCATTATTTATATCAAAATAAAGTCAAACTCGGTTATAAACGCATTTAAGATTGAACGAAATTTCACCGTTACGACCCAGGTTAACGTTTTGAAGACTTTCTTTGGTAAAAAATATAATCAGATACAAGCAAATACTGCGCATGCAGTCATTTTATTATGATTATCGTGGCCATTTTTGATTGAGAATAATGCAGGAAAATATGAATACAGTACAACGTCGATGCTTGACAAATATGTTGCTTGTTGTCACCAAGTATTGCTTATGAATAACCCTTGGCGAGAAATGCAGTGCTAGAACACATCTGCAGCGATTTAAAATGGATTTTATGAAAAAAAAAATTAATATGAAAATAGGAAAAAAAATTCAGTTTCAGTTTCACTTTATATTTATTACTATATTTATACCAATATTAATTAAAATAATATTGATAAATTATTTAAATAACTTCCATCTCTTTTATTCAGTTAAAGACTACCGATGAAAGTAAGCTTCGTTTACAAAACATTTTTACAAAAAAAAAAATATTGAGACAAAAGTATATGGGAAAATTTGGAAATGTGTCAATCAGCAAGTCAGAGTCAAAAATGTGTAATAAATCTCATTTTTATCGTTAGGCCAAATTAACACCACTTTTAAGCGTTGTCTCAATGTTCTGAGCTGTAATCCTAGGAATTTCTGGGCAAACGCCATAAAAACGGGAGCAAAATCGATGAGAAATGTGTCGTTATATCCGAAGTCGATGCGTTTTATCGACGTTATAAGCAAAGCTTAAAAAACATAAAATATGAGCAGAGGTTTTGTTATACTTGCGCTTGACTATGAAATGTTGTGACTATGAAATAATTGGCATCTAGACATCTACTATGATATAAAAATTGAATTTCTTGAATATTTACGATTAAGTAAAATTAAAAACTCGCTAAAAAACACGAAAAACTTTATTGGCGCTCATTTTCCAGAAAAAAGGAAATATGAACTTTTGTGTTCATTTCTAAATAGCGAAGGCAGCTCATCAATAACTGTCGAAATATCCTACTTTCGATTGAAATGATACAAATATCAATTTCATCGCTTTCAAAACGCATAACAAATTTATCATTTTCAGAAATTTAAAAAAAAAAGTCATAAAAGTATCAAGATTATGAGAAAAAACACAAATCAGAAGTATCAAGAATTTTATTTTGCGAAAATAACATCGGAATGCAAAAAAGTCAATGTGGGATAAAATTGAGTCCATTTTGTAAATTCGAGAGAATAAATTCAGAAAATTCCATTCAAAATTAAAATTGAGAAAAAAATGGTTGTCGTTTTTCATTATTTTGTGGTTGCATTTTTAGTTTCTAAAAATCACAAAAAATATAAAACAAAATAGTAAATAATCCACAACAATACAGATTAGTTAATTTTCTGCATTCAGGTTCAAGAGAAGAAAATTATTTCAATGAGAATTTTTTTGATTGAGTGATGAATCAAAAATTAATTTTTTTACCCAAACATCAACAAAAACATGTCCTGGAATTTTATATATTTTCTCATAGATTTTTAAATTAACTTTCTTTTCAAAATTGTCATTTTAATAACACTTCAAGAAATTTTTTTTTTCAGTGATGGTGAAAACAAAAATAAAAAAAAAATTCAAATCAAAGCAAAAAATTAATTATACTCAAATATAAGAATGTTTGAATTTACGAAGACTACTAAACAATATGACATTTTCATGAAGTATTTTTTGAAATTTGTTCATTAATAAAGGCTCCTAAAATTCATATATTTTTTGTAAAAAAATTAAATTTTTTGACTTTTAATTTCTAAAAGTACGACGAACTTTCGAATGATCATGAAAAGCATAATTTATTTCAAAAGAACAGTCAATGAATTAATTTATTTTCAAACACTGTTAATAATGATTCTGAAACAACGATTGAATTAGTTTTAAATCAATGATTTAAGTACTTTTGAAAACAAATGATTGAAGAACGTATTTTCAAACAGTGCTTAAATTTTCAATTTATTTTCGAGTAATAACTATTCAACTTATTTTCAAAATAACAAGGATTTTCAAACGTCTAGACTTTAGAGTAACAATTATCTTCACACAATACTTGAAGTATCAACGATTTTCGAAAAAAAAGCTTAAAATATCAATGATCTTCAAACGATGCTCGAAGTAACAATGATTTTCAAACAATGCTGAAAGTAATGATTGTCAAAAAGTGCAAAAAGTTCAAATTATTTCAAAGAATCGTTAAAATACAATTACTATCCTAAAATACATAAATACGAACATAGTTTTAATCAATAGTATATCAATATTGAATATGATTTAATTAATATACAGGGTGATTCAGAAAAGATGGGAAAAACTTTAAGAGGTGATAGTACACACCAATGCAAACAATTGCACATGCATGTACCATTATGTGTATGTTATGCATATATATTATGTATATATTTTGTAAAAACACAAAATATGTACATAAATTTAAAAAAATGAATTGAAATAAACTAATATAGTAAGGATAAATTAGAATAAAGAAATTAATTTAACAAACCAAATAAAAGTATAAAAGTATATAATTTAATTTCTTCTCTAAACTACGGCGTTTAAACGGAATAAAATGAAGATTTTCGTATTTCTGAATAAGACGCGAATACTATAAACTCGAATCAACTATTCCCACAGTAATTTCTCTCTCAAGAGACTTAATTTCTTGAAAAATTTTTGAAAATTAACATATGAATACTTCCAAAAGATTAATTTCGCACTAAACAAAAATAAAAATTAGCCACAAAATGATATTCTCAAAATTTATTTTAGTTTTAATAGGAAAACTTCAAACATATATTATCAACTTTACAATTCAAATTTCTATCAGTAAAAACAGATAAAATATGTTAGTTACGAGTAAAGTATTTCTATGAAAATACTCGAATAAGATTTAAATTTCGAGATTATAGTAGTGTTTATAGTTCTGTTAAAAACATGTAAACAAATACTGATAAAAACGCAAAAAAAAATCAAGTAAAAGAAGCTATATTGATATTCCAGTAACAATGAGAAAGAAGATAAGATAGCTTAACGTGCACATATTTATTTTTCTACTCATACGTATATGAGAAAATTTCCATTCCCATTGTATTTCCTTTTCTATTGTTATTCTCTCGTATAAATAAAATAGAATGCAGTGAAATAAGCTTGAAAGGCCCAAACGATGATTATACCGAGTTTGAAAAAAAATTATATTCCATTTTTTTCTATTATTTTGAACCATAATAGCGTGTATTCAATAAAAAGCTTTAGAATGAAATTTTTATTTTTGCGAGAAAAAGAAGAATAAAATAAGAATGAAATGTTTGAAAAAAAAACAAAAAAACTCGTGTTTTCCTCTTCCCTTGAACATAAAAATTTTATGTGTTTTTAAATTTTTAAACATTATTCAGGTTCAGGTTGAACCGAACGCGTGAAATGAAATTTCTAGTAAAGGAGTTTTTATGTATCCTATCTATTTTAGTCTTTTTTGTTCAGATTCAATTTTCGGTTTGATCATGTTGATGTCCGTATTGTTTTATTCAGTGATGGCGGTGGTCGTGTTTAAAAATTAATTTCCTTGGTGGAATTTATTTTATGAAATATTTGATTCGATTTCTTCTTTGGTTGGTGGCTTTTCTTCTGAAAATGGAGAGATGGAATTTGACAATTGCTTTGAGAAAATTATCTTGTTTGAATGATTTATTGTACCGGGCGTACATGGCATGTTGGTAATAAGTACAATAGAAAATCTTATATTGAATACAAATAAGATTTGTTAAACCGAATTCACACACATATTGTGCTAATAATTCTTGAAAATATAAGTCCCTTTTGAATTCCATCATGCATTCATTTATTTTTCTTGATAAAAATTCAATTATTGATAAATTGTATTTATCATCCCCAGTCATTTTTCGATCAATTTATTTCGCTTGGGTACTGCCAGTCACACAATATGCTATCACAGTTTGGGGTGGTGACTACGAGACTAATGTTAACATGGTTAGAGGTTCTTTGTAAAAAGTAATCAACAATGTATCCCAAAAAAATATCATGATCCAGGACTGCACAATAATGACTATAGATTTAATACTCAGAAACTTTATCTTTACAAAACAATTTTATTTATCCAGAAAAATCCTGTATGGTTCAAAATAAATCAAATAATGAGACAAACAAGGAGAACTGGAATCCAATACGAAGTGATAAAACCAAATAAAACCATAATACAGAAACAGTTTTTATATATCGCACCTAAAGAATATAATAATCTAAATCATGGTATAAAATCAGAAAAATGTATTAAAAAATTTAAACGATTACTAATTAATGATATGAATCAAATTTCTTGAGCAACAAGTATATAGAATGCAATCTGTCTTTCTCAATCTTATTTTTTAGATACCTTATATTTGACTGTATTAGTGTTTTTTGTAATCTGATCAATTTTAAATTTCAGTGAGCATGAAAAATTTATGGCTGCAAATTAATGACATCAATTTCTCAAAGTGCAAACATAGCGAATACCAATTTTTGTTTACTCAAGTCAAGATATGAGTGCTGTTTTTTTACCTGGTTGGTTGTTGCTAAGTATTGTCAATTAATGAATCCTGGACGGATTGTACGATCCCTTGGGTTAATATTGGAATGTAATATGTGTTTGTGTATTTGTATTCTGTATTTGTCTTGATGTGTTAATTAAATTTCAATTTCATTGAAGGCACGCGCGCGCGCGAAGCTTTTTTCTATTAGTCCAACATAAACTTTTTTATATAAGTCTAATAACGGTCATAGTGACGGGCTATCATAGCGAGGGACCGCGTAAGCATCGCAACGGACCCTTCTAGTGAGGCGACTACGAGTATGTCCAATCCTAGTATGGTAGTGCATAATAGAGGCTAGCGACGAGCCCTATGCATTTTTTATTCCTTGTCGTTGTTCTTGGACCTAGTATCTCTTCGCTCCACTATAACCGTATCCTTAGCGGGTCTCTGCGTTATAAAATAAAACTATGACCAGATTTTATATTTATACTTTCAGTGGTTTCAGATCAGCAGTGATTTCACCATATAATCTTTGAACGTACTTATGACACCGTTAGAAATTCTCACAATTTTGAAAACTCTCTTAGTGAGTGAACATTATGAGATAAAACTACTGACCAAAATATATATTTATAGCTTTCAGTGCTCATCATTCCTTCACATGACTTTGAACCCCCCCCCCCCCCATAGGGAGTAAATTTTAGAAACTCCTTTGTTAATGAGACTCTACATTATGAAATAAAACTATTGTCCAAATTTCTCATTTATAGCTTTAGTTGCTTTGGCCCGGCGATGATGAATTAATTAGTCATTCACAATGAATCAGTCATGTTATTTTATATACAGGGTGTCCTGTAAGTCCTAATTCAGCCTTTATCTCATCAACCGTTCGTCGTAGAGGTGTGGTTCTAATTTGAAAAATGCCTTAAATGTGTTTATGAATCACTCTGTACTTCCTCCTCGTCCTAACCAGATCATGACCGGCCGCTTTATCTCAATGAAGATATTTTAGCAGGTGGTCGAAGAAGACCTGGGCCATGCTGGACGTTGTGGGTGTATGTGTTGTGAACCTAACGTGAAGTCTGTTTCTGTGTAATGCTTGTTATGTGTAGTGTTGCCATCTGCCGTAAAATTTTTCTAACTATGAGTGAAGTGTAAAAAAATTCAAAATTTTATACGGTCTCTCTGTCTTCTACTTTCCAATCAGAAAGTTGTTACATTGTCTCTTCTCAGGCCAACAAAAAATTCCATGTTTCTAAGTGTAATATTCACTGAGATATTTGAATTCAAAATCCGAGAAAAAGGGAGAAAGAACATAATAGATGAGGAAAAGGGGGGTTGTGTTCGCGCTGTTCCTTCCAAATTTTTTTCAGATTTTTTTTCAATTCAAATATCTACACGAATATTGTTCTTAAAAACGCGATTTTTTTTGTTGGCATCGGATGAGCCAGGATAACAACCAAGGGGACCGCATCAAAATTTAAATTTTGAATTTTATGACACACCGCATTTTCACTCACGAAAACGGAACAGAATTATTTTTGAAGCCATTTATAGCAATTTTTTAATTCAGAACATACCGCTCTACGGTGAATGATGGGATAAAACCAGAATTAGGTTTTACAGGACACCCTATACATAGATGAAAACATCTGGCATCAATGTGGCTGAAAAAAAAATTGAACGAATTCATTTACATTTATTCATAAAGGAAAACAACAAAATTTAAAAAAAAATTAGAGATTTGCTGATATTTATGTTTTCAATGCATTTTTTGAGTACCAAAAATGCAAAAAAAAAAAAATTAAATTCCAAAAAATTAATGCTCAATTCTGAAATGGTTTTGGCTTTGCCACAAGTTTTTCATAAATGACATCAGCCATCTACTAAATAAGTCAAACCACAGTGGAATGACTCTTATCATCACTATAGTGTTTTTTCTCATGATTATAGATTATATCAGCTATACATTATTATTACAAATTGATTGGCTTAAGATATTTCCACAGAATGATTGTTATTTTCGGAGCGGAAATTTCTTTTCGAAATGTTGCAGGCTTTATTTCCTGGATACTTATCTATTTCCGTCGTATAAATAGCATCTAAATACGGGATAAAAAAAAAGCAAGTTTCATTTAGAAACCAGAAGAAAAGATTCACCTTGTGTCTAAATTTAGCCGCAGGTGCATAGAAGATATTATAGGTAATTCTTTGCTTATATATATATATTTTTTTTTCTCCTCCCAACGACAGTTTTTCGCAAGTAAAAGTCCCACAAATCCCGGGACAAGAAGAAAATAAAGGAGTAGAACTTTTTTGCTAGGAGACACATACACACAAAAAAGGGGGGTACCTCGTAATACATGTATGTGCACAGTTTTGTGTGTGCTTTCAAAGAATAAGAATAAAGCAAAGTGAGATGCGCAAAGAGAAAGAGAGAGAGAGAGAGGAGAAACAACTAAAGAGATATCTTTTCTCGATTAAATCTATTCTCTTGCTCTCGTCCTTTATCCTTTGCAAAAGGATTTAGAGATTCCTGGAATTGTTTCTTGTGTTGTCCGGAATGGGTGAAACATTTATTGTTGTTTCGCTGATTTGTTCTGTTCTTGTGTAAACAAAGGTTAATCGTGTTTCTATAGCTGAGCAAACATGCTTCCCATGGACCAGCTGTAACTCTCCGGCTGGATCCCTCCCTTTCAGGTGATATTGCTATCGTAAGTGGTTTTTCTTGGCTTTGTTTTTACCTTTTTCTTACTGGTTTATATTATACCCATGCCGAAATTTGTTCCTGGCACGCAACGTAATGCACGAGAATTGGTCTCTCTCTTTTTTTTTTTTTTTTTCAAGGTGTACAGAAAGAGTTACTCTTCAAAGTAACGAGAGAGGATTTTTATGGGCGTTTGTGAGAATCATGTTTTATGCTGATAAATGACAGGGTTTTTTAAAAGGTGTTTTATATATAACTTGTTATATGACACACGTTACAATCGTAACGAGCATTCAAGAAGCTTGTGCGAGTTGAGCTATTGACAAGCTTGAGCTGTCAAACGTCGGTTCACATTGTATGAGGTAGGAATGCACGGGAGATGTCTGATTAAGGATTCTTCGGATAGATGCCAGTTAAAAAAAAACCCTCAAATTTTCCTATCCGTCTATATTTTGTGGTCCATCTATATTTGGTCCCGTGTATATTTTGATGTACGTTATAACCTCGATATAACGATATTCTGCAGACCAAGAAAAAAGTATCGTTGCATTGGGATTATCGTTATATCGAAAGGAAACGTTATCCTTACGTGTAATGAAAACTTATGCTGTTGTCATCTTTTCTACATTGACATTGTTAATACCACCACAAAATGCGTTTTTATGCATTTATTCACCGCAAAAAATGGTAATTGTTAGTTTATTAATAACATTCATTTATAAATAGATGCATTGCTCCTGTAAAGAAGTTTACCGTATTCACTTTTATGTCTTACACAGAAAGTAAGAACACCAATAACTTCCTTCAGCTTTCGGTGATAGTAATTTAGTGTAAAATATCAATGTTATTTTCGATGTTATTCAGAAGAAGAAAACAAGTGACGAAGTTAAAACTAAATTGAAAATGATTTTGAGCAAAATATATAAAAAAATATCGTCTCTCATAATTAGTTTCAAAAATCTCCTATAAAATATATCGTTGTAGACTTATTTATTCTAGTAAAGAATATTGTTCATAAGTGGAGATAGATATCGAAGGCTAGGGGTGTTCACGATAACGAAATCTTGGGGGGTGGGTAATGATGATGATGCAAATTCACATAGCATGGTGGTCGGCTGAAGTTGGTTTTCTGTGGTTCCCAACTTCAAGGCGCAAATGCGAGCCGATCTCCCCGTTGAAAAGTCTCGCCACAGAGAGCAACAGTCCTACAACGAAAAATCATTCAATCATAACACTTCACTCATAGTTTGAAAAACTGGTGGCAGATGGCAGCACTACACTTAACAAGCATTACAGAGAAACAAAAAAACTACACGTCAGGTTTCACTACACGTACACGCACATTCCCGCATGTACCGATTCGTTGGGGGTTCCGCGGGGGGTTGTGGGTGGGGTGCATGTGTGGTGTAGCAGTAGTAGGTAGGGCTCGTAGGTAGGGTAAAAAAGGGCTCGGGGATCCATGATGTTCTTAAGTCAGCCACCTCGTTGGGCAATTTGCCTGTTGTGGCGTTGTATTTGTATTTGTATTTGTATAGGCATATGCCCAATTATAGTTATATTATAGTTAAATTAATTAAATTAATAAAAAAAATGAATACAGTCAAATCCCGTTTTAACGAATACCGTTATAGTGAAAATCTCGTTTTAACAAACACTTTTCTAATCTCCCAAATAAGTTTACATAGGAGCAATGATAGGTAACCCGGAATTCCTTTATAACGAAATTTCGTTATAACGAAGTGATTCCTCCGGTCTCTTGGCGTTCGTTATAATGGGTAATGGGATTCGACTGTATAAACAGCACGTGTTGCAACACAAACAAGCAACAAATGATATACAAATTATAATTATAAACGAGATAGATGTAGTACATAATTTTAAGGTTCACTTCAAGGGGACGCGCTCAGGAATCAAACACGACTGACGGCGGACATAAGAGATTGCTGTTTTGAAGATTGATGTTATTACAGTGAAAACTGATTTCTGCTGAAATGAACGGTACATCCAAGTGCAGAATTTTCACAAAAAAAGAGATCAATGCATTCTGACATCGGACTTCGAGTGATAGCAAATCTGAGTAATTCAGCAAGGATACGAATATCAGAAATGTGAAATTTCTTGAAATAGAAGAAAATTATTTTTTGTGCGTTCAATCTTAATGTTATTGAATAAATAATAAGGATTCAAAATTATGTAATAATATTTAAAACGGAACTAACATAAGAACCATAAAGAAGCAGAAATGTTTCCGGATTTGAAAAAAAAACCCCGTATTATAAAACCGATACTTTTTGATGCTTTTAAAACATCATTAACATGCTGGTTGAAGTTGAAAGACCTGCGAAAAAGTGGCACTGAAGTCCTTCATGTATTGCACTTTCTCGAGTATTTGACCATCAATATTAGTAATATATAGAATAAAACTATGCTTCTTACTGAAAGAAAATTTGCAATATTTAGTTTTAACTTATTGATTGAGTCTAACAACTAATTTATTTATGTCTATTTTTTAGAGTTTTTTAGTGTCTCAGCGTCTCAGTAGGCCTATTATTTGTGATGTAGAAGATTTTGACACCGTAAGCATGTACCAAACAATACGTATTAGCGTAATTTTCCAAATCATTGATAAATATACCGTATCACAGACGGATAATTTTAAAATTTCTATGAATATCCATTCGAAATAAATTAATATTGGACAACGAATATTCATTTAAATTCAAAAATAAACAAAAAGAAACTTTCAATAAAAAAACGAAAAATACTTCAAAATAAAGTCATTTCCCCGAACTTATATGCCACTTTTCAGGAGGAAAATATGCAGATCCCTGACCCTTTTTCGAAGTATTCCCATAATTATATGCATACATTCTTTTTTTTTGTGTATTTCTGTGCATTCGAGAATGAAATAACAATACTGAGAAATACACAGTTCACGTGAGATCCAGAAAATAAAATAAATAAATATATAAACTATTTATTTATTTTTTTTGTCTGAAAAATGCAGGAGAGAATTGAGAAATTTTATAAAGACGATGGAAACCAAAGTCACAGAAAGAATAGCAATAATAATAACAACAAACAAAGAAGAAGAAAAGCCGAATGTTTAAACCTCAAAGAATTACCATAATGCTGATGGAAGTAAATTCAATTTCCAAACACACGTATGTATATTTTTCACCGAGAAAATTCGATCGTGTATGTGTTAGAAGGAAAAATGTGGTGACTTTGAGGCGCCCCTTTTGCAATTCACCAAAGTCAGTCCTGTTTGACTAAAAATATACGCCCATATACTACACGAATGTCTTATAACAAAATAAAAGAGACTTTTCTCGGTTCTTTTTTCTTGTTTTCTTGGCAATACGTGAAGCCGCGGAATACATGCAAAATACAGTTGTTGCGCTTTAAAAGAAAAAAAAAAAACTATATGTATACATAAAACCAAGAGTCAATTTATCTTGTAAGTCTTGTGGTTCTGCGAAAATAGCCTTTTATCGGGAGAGAAAAAAGTGTTTTTTTTAACTTGGAAGACTTTTTCCTAGGAAATTTCAATAACTCTTTTCCTGTTTTTCTTAAACTTAGTGCGGTTGTGTCCAACCTGTGTTTCTGGCATTTTTAATAAGTCTATTAGAAGTTTCTGTCACGTGGACTTGTTTGTGTGGTATTGATTGGTTGACTGATTGTTTGAGATTTAATTGTTTTACTGAATTAGAATTCTTTGAGTGAGTAGCTTTAAGGATAAATTAACTTCGTTTTGTCTATAGATTTTGCAGGGTGTGTTATAAATTCATAAATAGTTAAAGAATTCATAAAAATTGAAGGAATCGGTATGCTTGAATACGGTTTGCAAAAAAGTTATTCTCACGAAGAGGTATTTTAATTTCTTATATAGGAAAAAGATGTTTTTCGTCGATAGTGGGCACTGCACGAAAGCAAATAGCTGGAAATATGAAAATTTTTAGAGTCCTATAAAACGCAGTTTGTGCACAATAACCATATCATTTATGGATTTTCCTGTTACTGAAGCCCACGAAAGTTTTCCCATAGTGATGTTGACATTGGATGGATATAAAGCACTATCCCTGAAGTTGTTTTACCTCATTCACGAGTGGTATGTTAAGTTTTCCGGACGCTTCGATTGAAGAAATTCCGTCCCACCGTTCCTGCCGGACTAGTTTCCCTGGCTGTCGACATAAAACTGAATTAACTTTTTTCCTGTACCAAAAAATCCATTTTTCTTCGGTAGAATGAATTTTGCGCAAACCATATTCCAATACACAATTTTCTTCAATTTAGGAAATATAGGAATTTAAAAAAAAATTACAAATTTATGGGACACCAAGAGTCAATTCATCCTGCAAGTCTTGCGGTTCTGCGAAATTAGCCGTTTATCGGGAGAGAAAAAAAGTGTTTTTTTAACTTGGAAGACTTTTTCTAGGAAATTTCAATAACTCTTTTCCTGTTTTTCCTTAAACTTAGTGCATTTGTCTGACCTGTGTTTCTGACGTTTTTAATAAGTCTTCCGTCTTCCAGAAATAGAAGGTTCTGTTACGTGGACGTCTTCTGTGTGGTATTGATTGGTGGACTGATTTTCTGAGATTGAATTGTTTAGCTTTAGTGGAATATGACGGATTAGAATTCTTAGAATAGAATGAGTAGCTTTAATAATAAATAAACTTCGTTTTGTCTATAGATTTTACAGGTTATCTTATAAATTCAAAAAGTTGAAGGAATTGATATATTGGAATGTGTTTTGCTAAAAAGTTATTCTCACTCTTTTATATTATTTCTAAGAGGTATTTCTTCTGTTTTATTACAGAAAAAAGTTCAATTTCCACTAATAGAGGGTACTGCACGAAAGCAAGAGTAAAATAAAATTCATGTTGTACGATTAACAGCTCATATATTTCTGAATTTTCCTGTTTTCGAAGCTCACATTGCGATGGGGATATTGGATGGATAAAGTTTGTGAAGTTGTTTTATCTCTTACGAATTGCCGGATGAAGCTTTACGAACGATTCAGAACGATCTTTACTTTACGATTGTAGGTAGAGATTGAAGAAAGGTTCGAGTCCAATTACTCCTGGCAGACCGGTTTCCCTGATGCTTTATTGACAAAAATTGGAACTAAAGTTTTTTCCGTACCAAAGAAATCCTCCTTCGTAAGAATAGCTTTTTCTCAAACCATATTCAAATGTAGTGAAACCTGTGTACAACGATACCGCCTATAATGATAAACCTTCTTATAACGATATTTTCTTTGGTCTCGGAGTAATCCCTATTCAATAGGAAATGGGGAAAATGTTCAAACTGTCTGCAACAATAATTTTTTTATGTCCCTACAATACCGCTATATACAGGTATCACTGTATATCAATTTCTTCAATTTTTATGAATTTTTTTAACTATTTACAAATTTATGGGACACCCTGTGCACATAAAACCAATAGTCAATTTACCTTGTAAGTCTTGCGATTCTGCGAAAATAGTCTTTTTATCGGGAGAAAAAAAAGTGTGTTTTTTTTAACTTGGAAGACTTTTTCTAGGAAATTTCAATAACTTTTTTTTCCTGTTTTCCGGAAACTCAGTGCGTCTACCCACCCCGTGCTTCTGGCGTTTTTAATAAGTCTATGAGAAAAAGAAGTTTCTGTCACGTGGACTTGTTTGTGTGATATTGATTGGTTGATTGATTTCCTGAAATCAAATCTGGTTGAATTCGATTTTTATCGAGTGGAATTTTGTAGGATGAGTGGATCTATTTATAAGGATCAATTCAACTTCGTATTGTCTGGAGCTGTGTTTCTCAACCTGGGACCATATGACCCACTTGTGGTCTAGAGACATTCTCCAAGAGGGACCCGGGTGAAGATCAAGTTGAAAGAGAGTCATGGCAGTTAACTAAGGCGGCCACAAAGAGCTATGCAAAAAAATAAAAAAATCAATTGTAAAAATATCAAGTTTCTAAGAGAAATATATATATATATATATATGGGAAGAAAAAGTGCGATTACTTTCAGAATGAAGCAGAACTTCTCATAGAGCCAGGACTGTCTAAACGCATGGGTCCACCCTGACACAGCCAGGGGCCTTCAGTGCGTAGGAGGCTAAATGATAATAAGATCCGACACTGTGTTTTTAAAAATAAGCATTTAAATTGATTACTGATATTCCCAGTCAGATGAGCACCCCCCCCCCTACCCTCCCCGATACTGCAAAATTGATCATGCATAGAACAATAGTCATATTAATGCATGGGCCCATCCAGAGATGACCCTGAATCTTTTTTCAATAGGGAAATCCAAATGATGAAAAATGGATATCTTTTGATAATGCAAAGATATCTTTTGAATGAATACTTTGATTTGCCAGAGTAAGTAAATGCGTATGCCTTGCTTCCAGTTAAGAACAGGACGTCATTTTGCTTCAGGGCCTATGGTGTGTAAACGGCACTGTCATGGCCTCCACAAGAGTGGGGTTGACAGTGCTTCAGTTTGGGAACCCAGGAGCACTGTCATTTTCTTTTTTTTCCTGTATAAGTTGTGTACATTAGGGTCCGAGAAAGGTTCCACCCTGGTGTGGGGGGCACGGGTAGTGAAGAGCAGTGGTTCTCAACCGGGGGCCATATGGCCCCCCTGTGGTACTTAAATTCTAGGCTAGTGGTCTGGAGGCCAATTGTCTTTGCAAAATTTTCGTTCAGTATAAATTCACTGAAAAAAATCATTTCAATACGTATTAAGTGTCTTGCTTCTAGGTGAGAGTTGAAAACTCTGGGTAAGACAGGGGAGCCACGAGAAAAAAAATATGGTTCAAAGGGGGCCACGGACAAAAAAAGGCTAAGAAACACTGGTGTAGAGAACCCTCACTGAATCAGAGGGCCCACATTACTCATGGAATTTTTGTTCACTCACAAAATCAATCCAATTAAGAAGTGTTTCGCTTCTTGATGGGGAAAGGGGCCGTGGATAAGTCAAGAGGAAAAATATTGTTCGTGGGGAGGCGGGGGACGGAAGTGCACGGGCGAAAAAAGGTTGAGAAACGCTGGTCTAGAGCAGGCGTCTTCATTTTTTCTAGAGATTGTGGACCAAAATAAAACTTTTCAAGGAATCCAAGGGTCAACAAGTCATTATCCTGCGGTATCTAGATTCACAGAGAGTCGTTTTACCACGTAGGACCATTTGCGACCAATGCTATGAGTCAAACTGTGCCCCCCCCCCATATTAGTTTTATATCAAATATGAACTTAAATCCTGAAATTAATTTTTTTATATAAATGGGGATTTCCATGAATTCTGAAATTATTTTTCCGTTCAATATGAACTTTCATTGATTAATTCTGAAATTAATTGTTCGTTTAGAGGGGGGATCTTTATTGATTACATTTCTTTCAATAATTCTTGAAAATTTTTACATCAACTATGAAATTATTATTTTTCAATAAATTATGAAAAAATTCCTTCCAATAATTATGGAAACATAATTATGAAATTTTTCAATTATTAAAAAATTATTTCTCAGAAGTTCTGAAATTAAAATTCTCTCATTAGTTCTTAAATCCTTCTCTTTTCTGTCTTCAACGAAAGGGGCTCTTTCTACTTATTGAATTGAATTTTTGTGTAAACTAATAGAGTTAACAAAAAAGTTTTTCTAAGTAAGTTCAATGCGAAATCTCTGGGCTAGAATTCAGTGAGTTCATCTTATTTGGGGGTTTGGGGGCCCGTCTCAACTCACAACAGGCCAAAGTCATGTTCCCGGACTCTGTCGCGGCCGTCTCCACTGCATCAGAGAGGCCCCCGGGAAAAGTAATGTTTTGAAGCCCAAATCTGAAAATGAAATACCAAGCATCAATTTATATACTTATTACTTATTCTCGAAAGACAGTCACAGATCTTAATATCATGGAGACTACACGCCCTCACCCGGTCAGGCCCATTCATTAAGACGGTACTGGGCCCCGTACTTAGCTGGGAGTAACAGCTCACATATTTATAAACTCAATATCGAAAAATATATTATCAGATCTCACCATGTAGACTCCCTATTGACAAGAGAGTCCCATGGCTATGCCCAGATGATAATCGTGATAACCACCCTGGTTTTATGGGCAGTTATGCTGTATTTTGAAAGTAATCTCACTATTTCTTATCATATTTCACTTAAAAGCTTTATTTCCACATCTGAATTTCTCTCTGTGCTCCCTCCCCCCCGAACCCCATTTGTCATGGCTCTCCTTCCACTTGATGTTCCGTGTTTACCTTAAAATACCTCAAGACAATTAAGTTATTCAGTATTTTACTTAAGAAGTCAAATTTTCGGTCCGGTGAGTATAAAATAGATATTACTTTCATTAAACACATCCGAGTGATAACTAAAGTATAGAATTTCATTGATTAACAAACTTCAGGAAATGAAGTGGTATTAATTTCTATAATAATATTAATCTCATTAACGTTGATTAAAATTGCGAACTTCTATCAAATTTCAAATGTGCCAACATTTTCGGGCCATTAATAATCATTTTATAATTCAATTTAAAGTAACATTCAAGTTCGGGACATAAAACAAAAATATTCATCGATTCCATTTCCCCTGATGCCAATAGTTGAAAAGCGAACTTGACAGCCGGACTGATATTCAGTGGTTAGACGGTCGTCACCAACGAGTCTAGATCACGTCTTCAATTAGCTTCAAAGCATTGCGTTAATTAGCACATCCTCTGGAGTTTCTCTCGAATTTCCAGTAATTTTTCACGGGAGAAATGGGAGTAGAGGGATGTGACTCGCGAAATACACACACACACACATGAGTCTATCCTCTGTATCCTTCCCAACCCTTTTCTTTCCGAAAATTTCACTCCCTCACTTAGAAATCTTAATCAGTGTATAACTGATAGTTCAAATTGAAATATCATCGCTTCGAAAGTGAAGCGGGACTCCAATTACCACTTATAATAAGTGCCTCCTAACTGGTATATCAATGAAGTTTTAATGGGCAAACCATGTCTAATAGCGAATGTAGAGTAAGTAATCAGAGACGAGTCTTCGCAGTAGCAGGAATGCCGAGCAACTCGTACTCCTATTTAGAGATGTGCAAATTGAATAAAGAACGCGATTCCTATTTCATGTCTCCTCTTGTCTACTAAGCCAAATTCCCACAACACCATTCCAAGTTATTTCGAAATGAATTAGAATTCGAAACACGCGTTTAAAATATTAGTCTGTCTGGTGTTTTGGCTCCTTAAGATGCACATGGATTTATTCTACTTGGGAATAGAAAAATGATCCTATTCTTCAAGAAATCGCTTCTAGAGATAACGCATATTTTGCTCATAATTGAATTACCAATCCCATGTGCAGGTTCACTTCTTTCAAGTCAGTTTTCCGCAAGGAAAAATTGTATTAGTCGAACATTCTTGTCGATATTGGTGCAGATGGGTTTCAACAATCCTGCAGTGGATATTTTCAATTTTTTTCTCTTTCATTCACGATACTCAATATCAGTGGTTCTCAAACTTCTTTTATAGCTGTGGTTCTCTTACTCAATTCATGATTTGTCCGCTTCTCCCCAGAATAGTTTGGGAGATATTTTCACTTTAAAAGAATCACTTCAAAGCATATAAATAGGCATACAAATCAATATCTTCACCTCGATACAACGCCTCTGACAAAGGTTGACGACACTCCTCTAGGAGCCACGATGCACACTTTGAAAAACACTGCTCGATACCCATAGTAAACGCTTTCTTCTTACAGAAATATCTTGTCAAAAAAGCTTCCTAACAATCGTGAGAATGTGGTCCTGTAAGTACTTGTTTTGCGTATTCACGTAGATTACGTTAGATGCACATGGATTAATTCACTCGGTAATAGAAAAATGGTCATATCTTTCAAGAAATCGCTTTTAGAGATAGCACGCATTTTGCTCGTAATTGAGTTATTAATCCCATGAGAAGGTTCACTTGTTTCAAGCCAGTTTTCCCACAAGGAAATATTATATTAGTTGAACATTCATGTCGATATTAGTACAAAAGTCTCATGTGCTACCCAGTGTACCAACCACTAGTACGATATAGTACACAAATGGGTTCAAACAATCCTCCAGTGGATATTTATTTTCTCTTTCATCGAAGATACTCAATACTCATAGTAACTGTTCTACAATTTTCAGGAATAAGCTTAATTAAGATCGAGTGTTCTTGTCTGGTCGAGTACATAAGTAGTTGTTTGCGTACATATATTTAGATAGACTGCTTTATATGCACATTGTGATTAATTCACTCGAAAGAAAAAAATTATTCTTCAACAAGTCGCTTTTCTGGAGATAACGTATATTTTTCTGATGGTTAAATTCCCAATTTCATATATAAAGTTTCACTTCTTTCAAGTTAGTTTTTCACAAAGAAAATTACATTAGGCGAGCATTCGAATGCAAATACAAAGGCCATAACATCCAAAATCACCACCGATATGGTTGAAAAACGACGTCCATAAAAACAAATATGGATTTTCAATATAACTAATATAGCAACCCAAAATAAGAACAATTGTCACCAGAAAACAAACACACACATTGAAATAAAACCAATATAAACAAATTATTAATACCCTACCGATAAAAAATTATATGGCTATATTATCTAAAACAAGGAAAGGGTTCCAGACTAACGTCTTCAAAAAGTTTTGAAAAATTACCACTAATCCTACTCATTTAAATATGCACAGAAGTATTAAAAATCTCGGCGTAATTAGTATGGACCACTCAAAAAAATTGTAAATATTAATATTTTGAGCACCAATAGAGGCCAAGAATGAATTTGAAAATCTGCAACCCTGGAGTGACGCCATTCAAACAACACATGACAGCGCAGGAAAAGAAAGAGAAAAAAAAAAGAAAGGAAGGAAAGAAAAAAAAGGAGAGCCAGAGAAATGAAAAGAATTTTTTTTACAGATATCGCTGTGAAGCGAAAGAGGCGATGAGTAACCAACTGTTGTCTTTTTCTAATAATTTTTTCCGGCAATAATAATTGCACTCCACCGCTAATTGGACGAGGACGACACCTTGGAACCCTTTCCTTGTAAGTGTGGATGGCTTCTCGATTCACCCCATTGTGAGCATCGGATTTCTTTTTAAACGTGCCAGTTGTGGTAGAATCCATGACTCCCCGGGATAAGTTATTCGATTTATCCACAGCCTTGTTTCATTGATAATTTTTGTCGCATTATGATAATTTTCTGCACACGAGAGATAATTTGACCGGGTCCTACAATTTATTGCCAATTCCGAACGGCAGTCTTTTTCTTTTTATGCTCACCGATAGGTTGGTTGCGCTAACCCCTCGATGTGGGATTCCGTACGGTAACAATTATTTTCTTATACACTCATCCTCCGGAAACGCTTCGATATCTCACTGAGATGGGAAGCGAGATGTGTCCGGTCCTTCAATATGGTAATGCCACCATTTCTGTTGTATCCCTGTGTCAGGAAAGATTCTGACAAGGACGAACCGGGTATCGAACTCGCGACACCTCTATTTATCCTTTGCTACTTTACGTGAGTATCTTATCGACCTGGTCTACAGCGCCCCAACCTTGTTTCAAAAATATTCTCTCCGGCACTACAACCTGTGGCTGTCACTTACTAGCCGATACTTGTGTCCCCTTTGTCGAAACACTCGATTCACTGTATATCAACTCTTTCTGCGGCAATCCCGAGATATCTTGTCAAACTTGATCTGCTCTATTTCAGTCATCCCGAAATATATCGTCTTCTAAAAATGTGTTTAAATTGTTTTTACTGTGAAACATGTTTTCCATATCCCCCACCAATCATTAAACTGCCAGTGGGCGGAGTCAGTTCTAGTTCAAAGTCAGATAAGAGAAGGGGTGAAAAAAGAAAGAAAGAAATACACGTTCTCGGTATGAATAATACAAAAATATTTTTTTCTCCAAAAAATAAGTACTTCTCTTCCTAGAAAGCCACGCACGTCATGACAGGTGTTTTTGTATCATAGTGAGGGATATAAAAGCGATGGACGGACACATTTTCTTGAAACAAGATGGCAATTTGTGAAGGTTTCGCGATTTCAAATGTGACAGTTATAATGCGGACCTAGAAAAATTAAAAAAAAATCAGTCACATCTCCCCCAACACCTACGTTCTTCTAAAGTAAACATATTCAAGCCTCTGATTGATCTTTAAGAAATAGTGTTTTCAAGCTGCGTGCGACGCATAAAACCCGCTCTTCGGAAAATCCGGAATAATTTCGGAATAATAATTTTAAAATTTGGAAAAGTATTGGACTTCCCAAGACTTCCCTGAGATTCTTCACTTGTGGCAACTGCCCAATTAGAAAATCCTCCTGTTGATCATAACTCCCTGTGGCCCATCTCTCAATCACGATTCTATCCTATTTAACAAGTTGCCATCAATTTCAATCTCATCTATAAACACTTCAAGAGTTTATCCTGTTTGACACGATCGAATGCTTTCTAGAAGTCAAGGTACGATCGATATTGACTGGGTTTCCACAATCTTCCAGAAAAATTCGATATTTTCCTTTTTTTTCTTTCATAAACCGGTTTTTAGACACAATACGAAACTTAACCGTTTTCATAATTTACCAGGATTACCTTGTTATAAACTTTCTTAAAATCGTGAATGTTCGTCTCTGGTTTCATAAGCTTTTGTTTACTTAGACTACGTCATATTCACATAGATAAATTCTCTCGGACATGGAGAAATTATCATACTGTTCAAGAGCGAAATCGCTTCTATAGACAACGCATATTTTGCTGATAATTAAGTTACCATGTGAAGGCTCCCTTCTTTTCAGCCAGTATTCCGCAAAGAAAAATTACATTATACAGACGCACATTCATGTCCATATTGGTGCAGATGGGATTCAACAATCCTCCAGTGGTTCGATATTTCCATATTTTTTTGTCCTTCATACATTTACTCGTTTTGAGACGATACTTACTGTACCGATAGTAACTGTTCTCTTACTCTCAGGAATATCTTGTCAAAAGCTTCCTCAAAATCGAGTGTGTTCGTGTCTGGTCCCTCGTAAGTACTTGTTTGTGTATTTACTTTCCATCCTTCTTCAAGAACGTATCCTTTGTAATAACATCTCGAAAGATGTTTGCGCGAACGGAAAATCTTATACACTCGATGTTATTATTCCTTTCCCGGCTTTCTTTAAGGAATGCGAGAGCTCCTTTAAAAGTGAATGGTAAAGGGGAGATGTTGTAGCAATGTGTGTGTGTGTGAGACGACTATATGTATATATATGATGGTGTGGCAGTAGTGGCAGTGGCAGCAAGAAGGTGTACGTGTGTGTGTGTGCGTGTCAGCTACAGCAGTCAGCTGGAAATGATGGACGGTTGAGCACAAGGATAATCACTAGGATAGCCACTTTGCAAGAGGTTCTCGTTTCTGTCTTCTCTCTCACTCTCTCTCTTTCTACAAAGTCCTTTTAAACCAACCCTCCCAAAGATCTCCAACTTTCTCCACACACACACACACACCATCATTTCGGATACTTGCCTTCAAGTATGTATGTATGTACCTATATATATCGCCTGTATGATTCTCCTTTCTACGCAACACCCATCGTCTCTTTCACCTCTAGCGAAAATTTTTCCCCGATTTCCTCTGGAATTTTCCATTCAAAATTCATGGTAATTTCGTCATTTGCAATTGTTGTTTTCCTTGGGAGAGAAATCTCACTTTTCCCCTCTCTCTCTCTCTCTCTCTCTCCCTCTTTATCTCTCTCCATGTCATTCTTCCGAGATTCGGCTCAAGATTCCTGGTTCGTTAGCGGTAATGTATTCGAAGACATTAGCTGAAATGCCTTCCAACTTTCTTTTTCCTCCGCGGGAAGTAAGAATCAGAGATTTCAGAGTTTTATGCATGTTATATTCGCTTATATACGGTATCCTTCCGTCGAATAATTTCATTTCCCAAGATAATGTGACTCGGGATTCTCCGCATTCCAGATGTGTCTGTTGGAATCTTCGGAGACCGAAAGAGTTATTTGTATAACAGATTTAATTAGACGCTATTGGTGAAGACCACCGCATTCCAATTGATTGCACATTAGCCTTATGCATAGAAAAACATTTATATCAATGAAATTCTGTATGACGAATTTTTTGTTTTCAGATCCAATATAAATTTTTTTCGTTATTTCTGAAAAATACATTTTTTTTGAAAAATATAATTTCTTAAAATTTTTAGACAGAATTATTAAATATTTTTTAGAGATATAATTTTTTTTATAATTTTTGGAGAAAAATAATTTTATTTATTAATTACAACAAAAACTATAACTCTAAAAAGTACTAAACAATTGTTTCCAAAATTTTTTAAAAATTATATGTTTCAACAATTTTAAGAAATTATATTTTTTTAAAATATTCAAAATTCCTGAAAAATATTCAACTTTTTCTAAAACAAATTTTTTTAAATATTTTTCAAGACAAACTTTCAATTTTTGGAAAAATATGAATCTTTAAAATTTTTGGGAACAATTTTTTACATATTTTTTAAAAATAAAATTTTATTGTAAATTGAAGTTGAAAAATTTAGTAGCTAATAAATAAAAATAATTGAATCACATTTTTTTTTTCATTTTTCAAATTTAAGTTCCCGGGGATGAGTTCATGGCGACTTCGATTTCATATCACAAGAATTAGTTAATTAAAAAGCGAATTAATTTATCTTTCTGTAACTGCAGAAGTTTGAGATTAATTTATTGCTAGGTTAAAAACAGAAGAGAATACTTGAAGAGAGTAGTTATTAGAGAATTGGTATCCTAGAGCAGAGGTCTTCAACCTTTCTCTAGTCGGGAACACTCATTACTTGTGGTGCCCATCATCAAAAGAAGAGCACCCTTAAAGCAAGTTCAACATCCATGAATGCATGAAATGACAATGATTTTAATCCTTGAATTCAATGCCTTGAATTCCAGGTGTTTAATTGGAACGTTTATCAAGTGTTCGCGAGTACGAAATCAAACACAACCTTCGAGCACCCTGGATACTTCATGGAGCACGGTGTTGTTCAAGAGCAACGGATTGAAGATGCCTGTCTTATACGATGTGCCGGGAGATCGGTCAAGAGTGTTACGTGTTATTTCGGTGGAAAAAAAGTAATTATCGGAAGCAGTAAAAAAGGTTGTTAATCCTCATAACAGTACATTATGTTGCCTTCAAATAGGGTAGGGTGCAGCGAGATATCTAATACCCGTTACTACTTAACTGTACATGTACCACGTACGTATTCCAATGCAGAATTTCTAACAAATCGGTACATGTCGGAATTTGTGTACTGAATGTATGTCTGCCTCTAACATACTTATGTTATCAGATTTGTGCACATTTTATGTTCTAGCTAGTGCTGCCACCTGTCTTCCATGATTTGAGCGAATATGGAAAAGATGTTTGATGCCTTAATCTAATTTCCGAGTGTGCCGCGAACATAAAGTTTTGGAATCCCTATATTAGACAAAAAACTAGTCGTGATTGTTTTGGTCGATAAATCCAAAAATCATACGCAATCAGGTTATCTCGAATTTTATATTACAGGATGTTTCAAAAAGGATCACCCGATTTGAAATGCGTATTTTACGAGAAATATTGAACACATAGCCACTTGAGATTAATTTTATAAATTTGTATGATTATTTGGCTAATCATAAAGTTTTTTTACAAACCTAATTAAAGGTGCTCAATATGTCCACCCTGGGATGCACGGCATATGCCTATACGGTGGTCAAATTCGTCTCAAACTTTTGCGAGCATGTTTGCATCCACTGCTGCTGTTAATGCGTATTTCCAGTTCGGCTAATGTAGCTAGAAGGGGAGGCACATAAACGTAGTCTTTTATAAACTCCCACAAGAAGAAATCGCACACTGTGAGGTCCGGCGATCTTGGAGGCCAATGATGTTAAACAAAATCGTCAGGTCCCGTACGGCCGATCCATCGTTGAGGAATGCGATTGTTCGAAAGTTCTCGAACGGCCAAGCTCCAGTGTGGTGGTGTCCCGTCCTGCTGGAAAATGAAGTCATCCGAATCGGCTTCTAACTGTGGGAAAAACCAATCTTGTGACAAACACTGGAGTGGCGGCCGAAGGAAGAGCGTGGGCGCTACCTGTCGGCAATTGCTTGAAACTCGAGATTTCCCTCTTTCTACCTATACATTATTCGATCAAAACGGATTAAATGCTGAATAGTATTGATTTTTTTAAATCGGATGATTTTTTTTGAAACACCTTGTATTGCCTTCAGGGTTGACACTATTTTCATGTATTCCTGTAAGACTTGAAAAAATCATACGGTGTGAATTTATAAATATTAAAAAACAAAATATTTAACATAATTGTACAGAGCGTCAGCAATTTCTTATTCACCTACAAGATTATCATAGATCTTGTGGATATATACGAATGTAAATGTACTCAGTGCAGCTCTGACTGGATCGGTCTACAGATTGTGTACTTCATTTGACTGTTCGGAGTAAATTTATTGTGGGAGATTTTTCAATAATATTTTTACGTCTTATGCAGGGTGTCCTGCAAGTGCTATTGCGGCCTTTATCTCATCAACCGTCCGTCGTAGAGGAATGATTACAATTTAAAAAATGCTCAAAAGGCGTTTAAAACTTACCTTGTTTCAAAAATTCATCAATTTGTTTAGGAATTATTTATTTCATTAATAGCGAGCAAAATAGTTCCTTTCATTCATTCCGAAATTATTTCTCTCATTAACTGTAGAGTTAGTTAAATTCCGATGTTTTCAACCATTTTCTGAAAATGATCCACAGGCCAAGACAAAAAACACTCCGAGGGCCAGATGTGGACCGCGGAACATGCGTTAAAGATTCCTGCCTTAAAAAGTTGAAATTCCCATTGTAATAACAATAATATTCTTCCCCGATAACTCGAAAATCGGCGAAATTTTACAAACCATTACACGGAATCTGCAAAAAGAACATTATCTATAGAATTACACGATCAATACCATCAAGTTCTGGAAGTAAGTACAGTAATATGTATTTCTCACACACACAGTGAATGTTTTTTTTATAATGGTTTGTTAATGCACTTTCACACCACCTAGTAACAGGAAAAAATTTCAATTTATCAGCAAAAGAAGAATGACTTGGAATTTGGGTCAAACAGACGATTAAAAAAATATATTATAAAGCGTTTAAAGGCCATTAATCAACATGCTAATTTATTCTTTGACACATTTCAACACTTTATTTTTTCTGTTGAAAGAAAAGAAAAATCACACACACATACACGCCATTCTAAGTTTATTGCCTGCTTTATTTTGATTCTGAATCGTTTGTATCATTTTTCAAGCGGACAATTTATTTCTCGGCGACTAGTCAAGTTTAAAAGTCACATTATTTTCGCGCACGGTCATAAATTTTTCACTAAGTTCAACAATCCATTAAAAATCTGCATTTGAGAGAAGTTTCCTTAAAATAATAATTGACGTCCAGTGCGTGTCCATTACTTTTAAATCTCGTAGATTAGTAATTTATTTTCAACTCTAGAATTGTGTCAGAGTCGCCCTTAGGGGTATGCGACAGGTGCGGTCGCACCAGGATTCGCACTCGCGGTAAATTATATCGGAGGCTTTCAACACAATTCTTAAATTATTTCTCGCATTAGTTCTGGATTTTCATCAATTGCGGAATTATTAATTCCATTAATTATTTAACATTAAATATTAATGTTTTGAAACATATGACAACCATATTTTTATGGGCATCTTTTTATCAGCCGCCTCGTTGGGCATTTTGCCTGTTGTGGCGTTGTATTTGTATTTGTATTTGTATTTGTATTTATTTTCCGTCAATTCAGGAATTATCTATTTTATTGATTCTGAGTTTCATCAATTCTGGAATTTTTTTCCCGTTAATTCTGATTTTTTTTTAATCGATTCTGGAATTCTTTTTCCACCGATATATTCTACAATTATTTCTTCTGTTAATTCTGAAATCTCATCACCTCTGGAATTAGGAAATTATTAATTCTATAGAAATTTCTCAGAATTCCTGTATATTCTGAAGTAACGGATCGGATTCCCTTCCTCTACAAAATATATAAAATTGGGGCAAAGGAGGGGGGGTTTGTCTTCCTAAATTTTTGAGTGCCCTGAAATTTTTTGAGACTCGCCTGGCCCCAATATTATTTTAGCACGGGGCATCGCGTCTGGTAAGAGCGGCCCTGAATTGTGATCACGCATATTGTATTCACCAATTTCATAGCGAAAATAGGTGGTGAGTGTGCTTGAAGGAGTTCCTACGGTTGTAAAAGTATGGTTGTATATTATAAAGCACAAATCATTTACAATATGGTTAAGTAACAACATATATGATATGGACGATAAAATCATCATTATACTTTGAACGACAACGTGAACAACAACCTCACACTAAATCGCTATAAGGAGGTTTTCCAGTCTTTCAAGCTTTGATCAAGCTAAGATGACCATATATCGCTTGTTGTTTAAAAAAAAACGGGACGAGTTTGCTTTTATTTTACAAGAAATCGGTGTTCAAACACGGATAATGTTACCATCCTGGTATAGTACTGAAGAAATTAGGTTATTTTAAAATCTTGGTGGGTTCCAAAACTAAAAGGAATTCATCATTGTCGCACAATCATGGGATGAAGTAATTATGGCACATTAATGGTCGATGCTTCACGTGTGTTCTCTAAAAGTTAAGATCAGTATGTTGACATATGCAAATCGTACATCATACCATTGCTTTCGGTTCGTCTCAGGCCATCCACGTTAAAGTTGAAGAATTTCAAACAACCTGCATCTGCATCGGCCTAACGGTTTTGACAGGGGCTTTTCAACCCATGGTTCGTGGGCCAAATATGGTGCATGGAGCTTCTTTCCGTGGCCCGTCGACCATTTTGAGCAAATAGCTGCTTTACATTGGGAAACGTTAACCACTAATATCTGTACTACTGTGCTTAGAATAGTGAGATACTCTCCAGGTCCAGAAGTAATTCTGCGCATTTGATATGTTAAATAGGCCGAGTATCGAATTCTGGGGAACAAGGAGCCACAAAATACTCTATTGGAACCTATGATTTCATTTGATTATTTCGAGAGGCAAAGTCCGGCATTCAAAAGTTACACAATTATCACAGAATTTGCAGAAATTCTGAAAAACACCTTGATAAAAGAAACAATTTTATAATTGATGAAAATTTATAATTAATGAAGAAAAGTAGTTATACAGAATTATACTGAAAAAATACTGTAATTGTAGAATTAATAGAAATAATTTCAGAATTATTGAGAGTGATTTCAGAATTATTGAGAGTGATTTCAGAATTTTTAAAAGCAGTTGATGGAAAAAAAATTAAGAATTGGTGAAACAAATAATTTCATAATTAATAAAAATGAGTAAAATTAATTTAAAAATAATTTAATTAATTAAAATAATAATGAAGAAATAATGAAAAAATCGTATAATTATTGGTGAGAAGTTATTTCAAACTTAATAAAATTTCAAATTCAATTAATTTCTCCAATAATAAATTAAATATTAAATTTTTTAAACTTTTCTCCAATTTATTTAAAAAATTAATAATTTTGCGAAACTGTTTGATAACGTGGAATATCCGGTATGACACGGTGGCCACGCGGGCTCTATGGAAAGTCTTAATTTGGCCCGTAACATGTGGAAGGTTGAAGACTCCGGGTTTAGACGTTCAGAGTACTTTATACTGATTTTCTAACTTGTGGGAATACCACATTCTGAGATAGTTGTCAATTTAAATTCACAGACATAATGATTTTCACCCTGCATAACTGGTAGATCTTTTTACAGTACATATATTGAAGTATAAAATTGATTTATTTATTGAAAAATCCAGATATTTCACAGTTAATTAACAGACGATAATAACATTTTTACAAATTTTAACATTTTTTAAATTCTAATTTCACCGTAACAAGAAGACAATACAGATTTATAACATGTAATTTCTGTTTGAATCAATAAATGTTTTCGATTTTTTCTTCTATTTGGAAGGTATAGTTTTTCAAATATGTATAAAAGTATGAAGATAACCGTGATCATGGGTATATTGTGGAAAGAAAGGCTTTAAACCCATAATACGATTTGATTTCTGTGCCGCTGTATTCTGAACCGTCGAGGGAACTTCCATAATGAGCCAGTGAATGCAACCGAAATACAGCCGCTCAACATGTGTTGTAATTCCTTTTCGACGAGGCTGTTTTCTTGGGGAAAAATTTATAAATCCAATCTCAATAAGCTGTCAGTGTGTTAACATAACACTCTTAAACTAATCTAAGATTTCTCAAGACGAAAAGAGAACATGAAAAGGAAGGTGAGAAATAAGGGGAGAGAGAGGCTTTTATACATACGTACTTTGTACGTGGAAATATGAGAGAGAGAGAAACGAAACCGAAACAGGGTTTTACAGGAAAATCTTCGAGCGAAATGCAAATTCGAAACGTTTTGGAAATGGGCGTAAAGCGAAATTTTGACATTTTGCGGGTGAAATCAATTTCGCTATGCAAATCTCGCCTTGCTTCGAATAACGCCGGGGGGTATTCGACGTTCTGGGATATCAAATCAGAATTTTCCAAGTCTCTCTCTACGTTTTCCACCCTGGTTTCTACCTCTCGTGCATTCAACGTTAGTAAACCATTGCTTCACTTGCACAGCTTGATACGTAGCACAATTGCGAGCCTAACTTGGTAATGGCACCCGGATCGGAGTAATGAGCAGCGGAAATTCGCCACGAGAATCAATTAAATTGCTATGAGAAATATGTTCATTAAAATTGTGAATTATTTCATGTCTTTAGGGTATAAGGATACAGGAAAAAAACCCCCCTTAAATCTATCAAATTCAGAATCACAGAATGTAGAATACTGTACTCAACGATTGATGTCCAGTGGCGTGCTATTAGTTTTAACGACATCGTTTTCTAATTGTCAACAGCTTTATTGTAGACAGTTAAGAATCTACGAGTATGTATATCTCACGTTTATTTTTATCGATGGGTAATTTTGTTGATTCAATTCGTGAGTCGTTTTATTTTGTCCGCGGATTATACAAAGAAAGAATAAATTTATAAAATTTAAGCAAATTAATTAATAAATATATACAAACGTAACAGGTATCAATATGTTTCGATGTGATATAATCTTTACATATATCTACATACAGGGTGCATAGGTAACAGGGGGTGGGGTATAGCATTCTACTGGCGAATCGTTGATCCTAGAGGTGTACTTCCAATTAGAAAAAGTATCCAAATAACGTGTAGTACTCAGATATGTCATTTATGTTCCAAGGGGTCGTTTCTCCCCTTCAGTATTATATAGAGATTATGTATAACACTCAAGCGTCGTTGGTAAACATGATAAATTGTACTAAATTCATGATATTATGCATTAACACGCAACATTTTCCGGCATGCATCGAATTGCTAACGATCATTGCTATTGATTAGTAACATCCGCATGTACCGTATATACTCGTGTATAAGCCGAGTTTTTTTTTGTGGAGAAATTCGTTCCTCAAGTGGGGTCGGCTTATACTCGGGTCAGTTTTTGATGAGAAAATATCGACCCCCGCAATGAGTAGTCATTTTTGTAGCAGTGTTCGAGAAACCGGAATAATTGGTATGGGATATGTTCAAATCCCACAGAACCGATAATGTCAAGCCGAGACAAAGCAATCGAAAACATCATTGGCTTCGATACCAGGTGGGCTAACGTCGATTGCACAGCCTTTAGATGTGAGCCTCTCAAAGACTGAGGAATTTGTGGATCGAATGGATGAGTTCCTATGATAAATAAACTACAGAAAGTGGTGCCTTGAAGAAACCTGACATTGGCCTAGTGTGCCAATGGGTTTACAGGAGGCGTGGAATTCTGTTTCCGCCGAAATTATCATCCGATCCTTCAAAAAGTGTTGTATCAGCAATGCGATGGACGGAACTGAAGATGATATCCTTTTTTGAAAGTGACAATGACGATGAGGATAAAAACGAAGATGCCACACCCCCTGTGATGATCTGATGGATTACAATGAGCTTGGACACTCAGAAGGATCGGATTAAAAAGTTTGAATCATTTTCTATTGTAAATTTCCGCAAGCTATTCATTTTGCATGAAAATATAAGAATTTTTTTTCTCTAAAATGCACGAATTTTTTGATGTCGGCTTATACATTTTGGGGTCGGTTTTCAACTTATTGCGGTTTTGGTGGTCCTGAAGTTGGGGAGTCGGCTTATACACGAGTATACGTATACGGTATATATTATATGCATGCACATGTGTATATATTATATGCACGCACATGTGTATACAGTCGAATCCCGTTTTTACAAATACTGTTATAGCGAATATCTCGTTTTAACGAACACTTTTCTAAGCACCCAGGTAAGTTTACATAGGAACAATACAAAAAACTGGAATTCCTTTATAACGAAATTTCATTATAACGAAGTGATTTCCCCGGTCTCTTGGAGTTCGTTATAACGGGATTTAACTGTATATTATATGCATGCACATGTATACAGTCGAATCCCGTTTTAACGAATACAGTTATATCGAAAATTTTGTTTTAACGAACGCTTTTCTAATCCTCCATATAAGTTTACATAGGAAGAATGCAAAGACCTGGAATTCCTTTACACCGAAATTTCGTTATAACCAAATGATTTCTCCGGTCTCTTGGAATTCGTTATAACGGGATTCGACTGTATATATGCATGATTGGTCTATGCACCTGCCCATGCACATATCAGATTTTGTTCAAGCTACAATAAATGGTTAGCACCATAGTCTCAATGAGACAATGTTCTTAGATCATTGAGTGTGACTGAGCCTGGGTGTCTCTCGGTTATTAGTGCTATCATTCTATCATCGAATTGTTAGAAATCACTCCGAGGAATGTTTATGAGGTGTGCGTACGGTTAAAGGAGTACTATTACTACTAGTAGTAGACAATACATGGCGGTGTACCGTATTCCCCGACTCAGCCGGCATGCAGTGAAAATCGGGTGACACCAGCTTTCTGAATGTTGTAGCCTGGTTCATTCCCGGCATGCGGGAAATAGGGTGGTTCAATAAGGATCACACGATATACTCAGAATATCGATATTCGTCTATATTGAATGCAGAATAAAACGAAAACATAATAATCACAATAATGATAGTTTCCACTACGGCAAACGTGTTTTTCTCAAGAATTTGGTAATGATAATGAAAATTTAGCATTCTCTCTCACTTAACACATGTACACATAACTAACTTGATATATATGGCTTCATGTGTCTTTTTAAAGGTAATAAATTAATAGTATCAAGGGTATCAGATGGTAAAGATTTGCAAAATTTTTGGATGAAGTAAGTAAAATGCTATTTCAGAAGAGTTTTGTGATAACGAGTATATATTGTTCAATCTATTTGAGAAACAAAAACTGTTTAAAGGCGAAGCAAATTGTCGTTTAAAAATAATTATAGTAGATTTGTAGAAGTAAAGTTGACGTAGGGGGTAGACTGTACTGAGTCTTATATTGTCTATTTATTCAAATCATAAAACCATGATGAAAAAATACCAAAATACTTCGCAGTCTTCTAATTTTTCCATTTAGCTCATCTAATCTAAGTGAATGAATATGCCGAGTTCATGGACGTGATGTCAGACTCTGCTATTCATACGAAGGTTTCGACTGCTATCTGACGCGAAGATGAAAAATCAGGAAAGAAAATTCAACTGCCTCTGCGGGGGATCAAACCTGCGTTCACTCATTTGCCGGGTGATGAAATTTGAAAAGCCTTCTTCTAATACAAATACAACGCCACAACAGGCGAAATGCCCAACGAGGTGGCTGAGAAAAAGATGCCCATAAGAAGTATGGATGTCATCTATTTCAAAAATACAGCAACCCAATTAAAAACACAATCACGAAAATTATAAACAATATATATACACGTGATACAATGCCCATAAAGAATATTATGGTTGTCTTATTCTAAGTATGTATAGCTTCTTAATTTACCCTTCTTTCCCACATTGTCCATACATCCTATATACCAAGTTACCTCGAAATATCTCCATCAGAATGGGCGCTACATACGTCTGAGTAGTGTCAGTTTATTTATATCCACCCTGTATCAACGTAAAAATCGCCGTATATGAGCATGAAAACACGATAAATCCAATGATACACATTTACCATATATTCATTCCTCATCAGTAGCTAATGTTTTAATCAAATATAGACTCACGCGATTTCTTTACAAAATATATATTTTTTTATACGCGTGAAAACTAAATATCATATTAGTATGAGTTAAAACGTCACATATCTCGTGTCATACCGACACGTGATAATGTAAAAATATCATAAATCACTAATATAACTAAGTATCTTTTTGATGGTAGAATGAAAGCGATTTCTACAACAATAATGGAAAGTAACAGATAACACGAAAAAGAATGTCAAATAACAATAAAAGAAAAAAAAAAACATTAACAGATCGAACACAGACGGAAAATAGAACAGTACAGAGATGACAGGCAAAGAGAAATGTTGCAAGCCAAATCTCTCGTCAGATCATCATTTATAAAAACCGAATAACAATTTCCGATCAGTTCCGCACAACAATTTTTTCTTACATTTTTTCCGTACCGAATAATTCCTTTTTACACATTTTTCTCTTTGATTCTCGGACTGTTTTCTTTATTTATTTTCAAGCTTAACTGTGAGAAAAGGTTATTAATAAGATTATATATACGGGAGGAGAGCGAAACACTGCCATATCAAAGGAAAGAATTTCGGTGATAAATCAAAATGTCAGATCACGTCACTAACTGAGAGCCGTACGTTAAAAGCAGTTGGAAATAAATTCGTAGCGTATGAGTTTTATATTTCGTATAACGAATGATCATCTGATATGTTTCGAGTTGTATTTCGATACTGGAGGGATCTTACCCTAAATGGCGTCCAATAAAAAAACCCCCATCTGAAAAGAATCTTTTCTTTTACTTAGTTTTCGATTTCTGTTGTGCTCCAAAATTCTCCACCAAACAATTCTCTGAAAGGAAAATTCATCGTCATACAGTTCACTCAAAAGAATGAGTCAGGGACGAAGTGATTGGGCGGGATTGATCCAGTGAGAGAGGGAGTTGGTGAGTAAACAGGTGAGTATGTGAGTGAGTGAGCAGATGAGCAAATGAATGAGTGAATGATCGAGTACTGAGTAGATAAGTGAGTGAGGGAGTTCTCTTGAGTGAACAGGTTAATGAGGACTTTCGGGAGTGAAAGAGTTCGTGAGTGAAGAAGTGAGTGAGGGAGTTCTCTTGAGTGAACAGGTTAATGAAGGCTTTCGGGAGTGAAAGAGTTCGTGAGTGAACAAGTGAGTGAGTTCGTAAGTGAGTTCGTAAGTAAGTGAGTAAACAAGTGAGTGAGTTCGTAAGTAAGTGAGTAAACAAGTGAGTGAGTTCGTAAGTAAGTGAGTAAACAAGTGAGTGAGTTCGTGAGTAAGTGAGTTCGTAAGTAAGTGAGTAAACAAGTGAGTGAGTTCGTGACTAAGTGAGTAAACAAGTGAGTAAACAAGTGAGTGAAGGAGTTCGTTAATTAACAAGTGAGTGAAGGAAGTCGTGAGTGAACAAGTGAGTGAATGAAGGAAGTCGTGAGTAAACAAGTGAGTGAAGGAAGTCGTGAGTGAACAAGTGAGTGAAGGAAGTCGTGAGTGGACAAGTGAGTGAAGGAAGTCGTGAGTGAACAAGTGAGTGAATGAAGGAAGTCGTGAGTAAACAAGTGAATGAAGGAAGTCGTGAGTAAACAAGTGAGTGAAAGAAGTCGTGAGTGAACAAGTGAGTGAATGAAGGAAGTCGTGAGTAAACAAGTGAATGAAGGAAGTCGTGAGTGAACAAGTGAGTGAAGGAAGTCGTGAGTGAACAAGTGAGTAAATAAAAGAATTGATGAATGCACAAAAGCACAATTTTTTTTTAAATTTTTCCGTACCGAATAATTCCTTTTTACACATTTCTCTCTTTGATCCTCGGACTGCTTTCTTTATTTCTTTTCAAGCTTAACTGTTAGAAAAAGTTATTAATAAGATTATATATACGGGGTAAACCAAAGCACTGTCATATTACAGAAAGGAATTTCGGCAATAAATCAAAATGTGAGATCACGTCAAAATGTGAGCAGTACGTTGAAAGCAGTTGAAAATAAAAATCTGGCGTATGAGCTTTATATTTCGTATAAGGAATGATCATCTGATATGTTTCGAGTTGTATTTCGACACTAGAGGGCTCTTTCCCTAAACGGCATCTGATAAAAGAAATATTTGAAAAGAATGAATATTTTTCTCTTTTTTCGTACATCTGTTCATTTCCGTCGGCAGAAATATGACCACTGAAAAATTCCTTTTACGCAACTGGCGGACTTGTAACGAAGTTGAATCGATGGATTGAGCCAAAGCAGGGTGGATTGTCCAAGAACTTCACCGTTCTGACCTTGCTGTTACGAGATGCTGTAAGTGAGGATACTTGAAGGAATGCACACGTGCCAAACATGCACTGGCCGCTATTAGCCGATCAACACTAGCCACTTCACGTAAAAAAACTTTTGGCAAGAAATTTGGATTATCTATTTTACGAATTGGCGATAAATTTTCAACCTTGTCGTAACCTAACCGCAGGTTAGAAAAAGAAGAAGGGGGGGGGGGGAGAAAAAATATAATAGATAAGAATGTTTTTGTTTTATAGTCCTTTTTTTCACCCTAAACCTACGTGCCCTTTTTCGCTCTTACATGTATATAGTAAACATATACATTATATATGAGGGCGAAAATCATCAATAGGAGAGAAAGAAAAAGGTACTTCCGTAGATAATAGAGTTACTATATATTTTCACGATGGTGAAGAGAGAGGAAAAAAAGCACGAAGAGCTTGTTTCAATTTATTCCATTGGTGTTTGGACGTAATATAACGCCCGTGATCGTTAAGAGGCTAGAGAGAGGATCGCTTCGGCAAGCCCGAGCTTGTGGAGAAAGCCGTCCTCTCCACTTGTTAATAAAATACATACGACAAACTGGATGTATGCAGAGACCGGGGTTCGAGTCCACGTGTGTTCAGAGATGAATTTTTCTTTCTAAATATCTCTTCATAGAGCTAGTTTTCCGTATGTATTGCATTAAGTCTGAGCTTCGCAAAACTGTGACAACATCCCCCATACACTCGCAGATGCCCTTCTTCATCCAGGAACCTTTTCTAGAGCTGGACCATTTCCAGGAGGTTAGCAGAAAAAGGTTTGTCTTCAAATGTCGCCCATTTGGTGTGTTGCCATTCACAGCCCTACACCGTCGCCTTCGTTTACAGCGATTTCGGGATCGATGAATCTGAATAGCTATGGACTAGAACCGTGTCGTCTTCAGCAATGTGTAGCAATTCTGTTAGGCATCCAATGACAGTCATACTCGAGTATGGCGCCCCAGCTGCCAGCGGACGAATAATGTTTACTCTGTGGAAACACATACGACTCAACTGTAGGTGTGCGGATCTGGGGGAGCCAGCTCACCCTCCCCCCCCCCAGCAGTTATATCCACCGAGAGCAGGCAGACCTTCAACACGATACTTATGTAACACGAAAATTCAACCATCAGCCATTTGTACTTTAAAATATGCAAGAAAGATGGCAGCACCAGTATGACATGAAACAAGCCTAACTCTAACAACTTGGAGTCACGCATCCATACAACACGTTCCGGCATATACCAATTCTTTAGAAATTCCCCCGTATGCAGGTGCATGTCGACATAAGTAGAAATGGTCTGAGGAGCCATCACTTATGATATTGAATTACCGGTCACAACCCGCTTCCAATCTCCAGGCGATGGTCAGCAATCTCTAGTCATGATTTGAGGAACCATAATATGTAGTTCGAAGTCATGCTCAATAAATCGTAGTCACATATTTTACCACTCACAGCGGCAGTTTTCAGCATGATGACGCTCACTCAGAGAGGGGAGCAAGAATTTCTCAAGAATGCCTGCGTCAAGTTGAAATCTTTATTTGGAGGGCTTACTCGTGTGATTTATCGGAAATCGAACACATATGAGACCAGCTACTACTTTACCGCACACCAACTCCAGTCATACATCGCCATACTGCAATTTCCAACTGGTAGAGATGGGTGGGAAATTAAGGCGCCATCTATCGGGGATCGTCCCAGTTTCGGTAGGATAATAACTTTTTTCTGATGCTCTTAGGCAGGATTCAAACCCGTGGACCTTGACGGTAACCTTCATAATGAAAGACGAGCAACTTACCACTGCCCCACTCTGACGTCAACATGGGACCAGATGAGACGACGACTTCAACATGCACGCTTGCTGGAACAAAAAGCCCAGTTGCAACAAGCATTCACCGATCTGCTTCAAACCAAAATACAGAAACAGTATGCATCGACGCCGGACCGTATTTTTCTTGTATCTGCGCTAGAGGCGACCCAACGAGGTACAGTAAAACCAGTCTAATTTGGACACCTATAGTCAGGGCCGTCTTAAGAGCATCATGGGCCCCCGGGCCAAGAGGTTTTTCTGAGGCCCTACCTGTACATTTTCAAAAATCTCAACCAGATCCCGTTTTTGCGGGGCCCTTCTTCTCTTGAGGCCCCCGGGCCGTGCCCGGGTGGGCCCATGCGTTGAGACGGCACTGCCTATAGTTCCATTAAAATCTGTCCTCGTTAAACAGGTGTCCAAGATATAGATTGTGCACGTATTCCCAGTTTCAATCAACATTTTCTTCTTGGTGCGTTTTTTTTACGCTTAAGTATATTATTATTTGAAATTGTAAAAAATCTTTCGAACAGATTCTCGGATATTTCTAATATCGATAAAATTGTACTAAAACTAAATCGTGAATTCAATGATTACAAATGATTTTGTTTTCCAGGGCGAAACACCTTCGAGCACTTTCTCCTTCAACCAGCAGAAACAGGAAAAAAAAATGGATAATCATTCATCAAGATTCCAGTTCCCGAAGCATTGTTATTTTATTTATTTTTTGGCGATCCAAAGCGACAGTAGTTTCACCAAACTCCTGACATAAGAGCAAACTTTAGTTTAAAACATAAAAAAATAAAAATATATAGTTTTTCATATTGCCAAAACTGATCACGAATTTCTCTCCAAAAAATACAAAAAAAAATGTATAGTTCCAGCTAAAATGAAATTGGGTAAAAAGGATATACAGTATAAAAAAATAATAAATAAATGTTAAAAAAAAAATACTTATAGCCCTCGTGGCATCGAAAATGAAAAACTAGCTTTTGGCTTCAGGTCTGGGAACAAGGGAATTTCGAGATGATTAATTTTCCCACAATGCTTTCTACTGAGGAAAAAAAATAAAATAATATTCGACTTCACTCTAGAAAATTTCACAGATTCAGGGTAAAATAAAAGTGAATTCCTATGCCTATATTTTAGTATTAATAATATTTATTTTTTTTCCTCTCTATATTTCATATTTTATACATTAAGTAACTTTTTACAACCGAAGATTATACGAATACGCTTTGAAAAATTGCTTCAAAATAAACGCCTCAAAGGGATTCTTCGATAGATGGATTGATTCCCTCTCTTGTCGATAAGAAATGGATTAATATAAATATATATATATATATATGCACATATGAATTTTTTTCCCCGATATTGGAAGTTTCGAGATTAAATTTTATGTGGTTTAGTAAAATTTATTTTCTTTTAGTTTTTCTGATTTAAAAAAAAAAAATGGCTTTCTCTTAGAAACGATCAAAAAATTGTTTGTTCGTTTTTAGTTTGTGAATATTATAGTGTGAATTCTTTCGATTTCCTTCAAAGTATTGCTTGGAATATAAAGTGGGTAATGTGGTTTGGCCTAGTGTTTGTAATAGCGTGTTTGAAATCTTTTCAAAAATATAATCGTTTTTTTTTATTCCTAATGTTTTATCATGTATGTATTTTATCCTAATGTATGGCGCAATTATAGCATATACAGACAAAATTTCTGAAATAAAAAATTTACAAATGATTTCAGTGATTCCTTAGATTTATGTGGCAATTAATTAAGTTATAAATTAATTAAGTTATAAATTAATTAAGATCCCTTGGCATCGAAATTTGAGAACTGGCTTTTGGACTCAAGTCCGGAAACTTGGGAATTTCGAGATCATTGATTTTCCCACAGTGAAAAAAAGGAAGTAAAATAATATTCTAATTCACTCTAGAGATTCCAGTTAAAAAAATAGTAAATTCTTATTCCTACATTTTGGTATTAGTAGTTTATATTTTCCTACTTTATATATTAAGTAACTTTTTTTACAAGCGAAGACTATACAAATACGCTTTAAAAAATTGCTTCCAAGTGAATGCCTCAAAGGGATTCATTCGATAGATGGATTGATTCTCTTTCTTCTCGATAAGAAATGGATTAATATAAACATAAACATGCATACGTGAATTTTTTGATGGATTTTAGAAGTTTCGAGATTAAATTTTATGTAGTTTTAATAAAATTTATTTTCTTTTAGTTTTTCTGATTTTCGAAAAAAGTAGTTTTCTCTTGGAAACGATCAAAAATGTTGTTTGTTCGTCTTTTGTTTGTGAATATTATATCAGCTGTGTGAATCCATTAGGGTAAAAAAATTTCCTTCAAAGTATTATTCGGAATATTAAATGAATGATGGTATAGATAGTGTTTTTTGTAATAGCGTGTTTGAAATCTTATTGTACTTCTTTATTCTTGTTCTTTTTGTATGCTACAATTATAGCACAAACAGACTGCATAATTCTAGAATGAAAAATTTGAAAACAATTTCAGTGCATCCGGAAATTTTTTTGGCAATTAGTCGCATTTATGAATCAATTCGGTTCATTTGAACTTTTTTTGAAAATTAAAGTATTGTTGAGAAGAATTCGTGAGAGAATGCATTGTTGAAGAACTCATGAAAGCATTGTTGAGAAGAATTCGTGAATAGATTGTTGAGAAGAATTCGTGAATAGATTTTTGAGAAGAATTCGTGAATAGATTGTTGAGAAGAATTCGTGAATAGATTGTTGAGAAGAATTCGTGAATAGATTGTTGAAGAACTCATGAAAGCATTGTTGAGAAGAATTCGTGAATAGATTGTTGAAAAGAATTCGTGAATAGATTGTTGAAGAACTCATGAAAGCATTGTTTTTGAAGAATTCATGAAAGCATTGTTTTTGAAGAATTCATGAAAGCATTGTTTTTGAAGAATTCATGAAAGCATTGTTTTTGAAGAATTCATGAAAGCATTGTTTTTGAAGAATTCATGAAAGCATTGTTTTTGAAGAATTCATGAAAGCATTGTTTTTGAAGAATTCCTGAAAGCATTGTTGAAGAATTCATGAAAGCATTGTTGAAGAATTCATGAAAACATTGTTGAAGAATTTGTAAAAGCATCGTTTAAAAAGTATTTTTACCATAAAATTGTATAGCATTCGTGAACTTATTGCTGATAAATTCTTCGTTTAACACATATGATTGTTCATCGGGAATCTTTGTTTGAAAAGACTTTGTTGTTAGAATGTTTCGTTGATGAAACTTTGCTGCTAAAATCATGGTTTGCAAAGGATTTATTGTAGATTCCACACTTTGTTGCTGGAATCTGTTCTAAAAGACTTTGTTGCTGGAATCTGCTCTAAAAGACTTTGTTGCTGGAATCTGTTCTAAAAGACTTTGTTGCTGGAGTCTGTTCTAAAAGACTTTGTTGCTGGAATCTGCTCTAAAAGACTTTGTTGCTGGAATCTGTTCTAAAAGACTTTGTTGCTGGAATCTGTTCTAAAAGACTTTGTTGCTGGAATCTTCCTATATTTCAAAATACTTTGTTACTGGAATCTTCCTTTATTTCAAAATACTTTGTTGCTGGAATCTGTTCTAAAAGACTTTGTTGCAGGAATCTGTTCTAAAAGACTTTGGTGCAGGAATCTGTTCTAAAAGACTTTGTTGCTGGAATCTGTTCTAAAAGACTTTGTTGCAGGAATCTGTTCTAAAAGATTTTGTTGCTGGAATCTGTTCTAAAAGACTTTGTTGCTGGAATCTGTTCTAAAAGACTTTGTTGCTGGAATCTTCCTTTATTTCAAAATACTTTGTTGCTGGAATCTTCCTTTATTTAAAAATACTTTGATGCTGGAATCTTCCTTTATTTCAAAATACTTTGTTGCTGGAATCTTCCTTTATTTCAAAATACTTTGATGCTGGAATCTTCCTTTATTTCAAAATACTTTGTTGCTGGAATCTTCCATTATTTAAAAATACTTTGTTGCTGGAATCTTCCTTTATTTAAAAATACTTTGATGCAGGAATCTTCCTTTATTTCAAAAGACTTTGTTGCTGGAATCTTTTGATAATAACTCTTTGTTTGAAAAACCTTTGTTGCTATAAACTAGAACCATTGTTTGAAAACACATCGTTAATGGAATCTTTGTTTGAAAAGACATTGTTGATGTAATCTTTGCTTGAAAACACATTGTTGATGTAATCTTTGTTTGAGAGGACTTTGTTGCTAAATCTTTGTTCGAGAATACATTGTGGATGTAATATTTGTTTGAAAAAAAAATTGTTGGCGAAATCTTTGTTGGAAAACACATTGCTCAATGAATTTTTGTTTGAGAGAATTTTCTGCTAGTCTTTGGTTAAAGACCGTTTTCTGTTAATGTCTTTGCTTAAAGAGAATTTTCTGCTAGAATTTTATGATTCGAAAGTTTTTTTATTGCTGAAATCTTGATTTGAAAAGACTTTTTGGCTAGAATCTTTCGAAAAAATTTTCTAGAATCTTTACCAGAATTTTTGTTTGAAAATACTTTGTTGCTGGAGTGTTTGAAGAGGAGTAAACAATCAGTGAAGATACTTTGTTAATTTTTTCTCTTTAAAAGTTATGGTTCATACGACATTTTTATAACATAAATTCATAATATATTTTTCAAAGACGACGTTGCTGAAATATTTATTATTATTTTGCTGCATTCATTATAATAATATCTCTAAAATCACTCTCGGCAAGCTGATCGACATGACACATTATTTGAGAATCACTGGCTTAGATAATCTCATAAATATTTCAGATCGGATCGATACTAGAGAAAGATGAAAATTCTATCCATCTTTAACAGTTCTTGTAGGAAAAAGTAAACTTAAAGCTTCTCTTGAAAAATTCACTGACGAATCAAAATATAATTTAATAGAAATAAACAACATTGGAAACGATTTTTAAATTAATATTTTTTAGACATAAGTATTTCATTGCTCAAAAGAATTTTCTGTATGTTTTGCTGAAAAATTCGCCTGGATATACATCAAAAACTCAAGTCAGCATTCAGAAAATTCCAATAAAATAATTTCTTTTTGTTATCCAAAGCTTTGAAGAACGTCAAGAAGGGAAATTGGCTGGTTTTCTTTGCTAGGTTACGTCTAATAAAATATTTCTGATGTTATTGCTGATAAAATTTTTGTTTCAAAATAGTCACTGCTTATAGAATCATTATTGGGTATCTTTGATGGAAAAAAAAATTGTTGCTAGAATTTCTCGTTGACAAAGTTTATACATACATATACAGTAAAACCTCGTTAAGTCGTCTCCCTGATAAGTCGTCATTTTTCTTCAGACCCTTCCAGCTCTCATAGACCACAATGTTATTAAACCCTCGTTTACTCGTCGCTAATTTCGGTTAAGTCGTCACTATGAAAAAGTTTGAGAAAGAGGAACAGACTATTTTTATCGCTCCCATTAAAAAAAGATCTTGTTAACAGCATTGCCATATGCTTAAAAGTCACCATAAAATCCTTTATACCCAAACGGAACAGTTTAAGTAACGAAAGTTACGCTGGGGATGTTCATTTGCCGAATAAGGTTTTTGGAACGTTGGGGAGTGTTCAAGCTAGATCTCATTTCTGCCTGGGCTCCATTGGAGAAACTGGACAAAACGCGAGACACCCAAGCTCTGTTGCAAGAAGCAACGTAAGCACTTCGCCCCCCGGGTGGGGGGAGGGGGGGGCAGGGCATCTCCGGCAAAACCAAAATGTATTGATATGTCAAAGATAACATATAGTGCAAAGAAATCAAAAATTATGTTAATCGACGAATCAAATTAATCAAGTTAAAGCCAAAGTGCAACGGGCACGGATAATAAATAATCATAGAAAGCATGGGCTCTACTAATTTAGGGCTTGAAATTTAAACAAAATATTTTGTTGAAAAAAATTAGACATTCTTTCCCAAGTTGAGGTCTTCGGTTTACTTTTCCCTTCCCAGGACCCCTCCACCAAGTCAAAAGTGTTCGAGATTACTTTGTAGTTGCATCATGAACTACTGATGAAGAATTCAAACACGAAAATTAAATTTGATGTATATGCAAAATTAATGTGCAATAGAGAGTTCTGTTATGAAGAAAAGCTACTTATTCAAACAGTGGCTCTGTTAGTCTAAATTAAAAATTACTAGTTTAAATCAAAGTGTACAGTACATTTCACCACCATAATTTAAGTAATAAGAAATAAAAAAAATAAAAAATTGCTGTTATTTTTTCTTTCGCAATCTATAAATTTTATTAATATTGTTATTTTGATTGATGCTTTAATAAACATCATATTACTTTAAATTTATACGATTTTTTCATAACATTGCACATTAAGACTGACGGAACTCCTCTCAAGTCGTCACTCCACTTAAGACGTCATAATTTTTCGATAACTTGAGGTGACGACTTATCGAGGTTTTGCTGTGTATGTATAATACATATAACACAAGCTATCGCTAAAAACATCTTTTTATGATTAATTCAAAAAAAAAAATTGGTAAAGATTTTACTACTGAAATATTTTTGAAAAACTGTTACTTTTTTCAACCACTGTAATCCACCCACTGTAACAGTTCTTGCTATCATAAACAAATTTGAAGTTTCAATTGAAAAATTCACTGAGAAACCAAAACATAATTTAATATAAATATTGTGAAATATTTATTTATTATTTATTTTACTCATTGTGAACATAAATATTTGGGAAAATATTTTATGTTCCGAAATATTTGTGAAGTGATAAGACCTTCATTGTTTATAGGATAATTATTGATGAATCTCTATTTGAAAAGAAAGACTGCTCTAGGAGTCTTTGTTTGAAAAAAACACTTCGTTGTAGGAATCGTTCGTAGGACAGCAAAGTCCTACGTTGTAGGACTTTGTTGCTAGGATTTGGATAAAACTTTGTCGCTAGAATCTTTGTTTGAAAGAGTTTGCTGGTAAAATATTTGTTTGAAAGAGTTTGCTGGTAAAATATTTGTTTGAAAGAGTTTGCTGGTAAAATATTTGTATTGAAAAGTGTGCTAAAATTCTTTCCTGGCCTAGAAGATAATCTCATAAACATTTCAGAGATGAAGATAATCAAGATTAGATGAAGAGGGATAGATGTATATCACTATTTACAGTATGTAACACACGTGATCGCATTTTATGGCACAAAGAAATTTGAAGATTCTTTCGAAAAATTCACTGCCGATTCGAAATAAATTTACGAGACAAATAACGTTAAACATTATTATAAAAAAGAAAACTCTTTCAAAAATAGGTGTCTCTTTCTTTGTTCAGAAATCTTTCTATACCAATCCTTCAAAAATTCGCCTGGATAAATACCAAAAGAAATACCAAAAGCTCAAAAGCCGGCATTAAGAAAAATTCCAATAAAAATATTCTTTTTTTTCTGAGAATTCAAGAACGTCAAGAAGTTACAAAAGCAATTTGACCGCTCAATAGTTTTCTTAAAACGCTTAAGACTACTTTCAAGAACGGCGTGCAGGTACAATGACGTTTTATGCTTATGCAATGCATCAGCAAACACTCTCCGAAAACTGGAAAACTTCGTTAAAAATTTTTTTTTTTTACATTCTCCCTCTTTCCTCTTTATCTTTATTTTTTTATATGCACTTTCTCACACATAGGTTGTCGATTTCGCATAAAATGCCTCCTGGTAAAAATCGAGTGTTTCCGGTTAAGGAAAATACAAAGAATATTAATAAAAAAGGCGTCTTTAAAGTCAGTATCGGGAAACGAAACATTATTTTGTTGCAATAACCTTTCATTGAAGAGATTTCCTTTAGTTTTGGTTTCAAAAATTCTTGCTCATTGAGCCTTTTTTTGCGATAAATTAAAAAATATTTTGAAAAGACTATCATTGAAATTTATTTTAAAAAAATTGTTACTTCTTTCAAATATAAACTACCCTGTAACACCCCTAAATGCCACTGCACACGGTTTGAGAATTACTGACCTAGAAGTTAATCCTATAATCATTTCAGATAGGATTAAGACCAAATATAGATGGTCATTCTATCTATTGCAGCAGTTGTTGCTGGTAAAAGTAAATTTAAAAGGGAAAATCGCAGCCGAACGAAGATATAATTTATTAAAAAAATAAATAACGATTATAAAAATTAATATTTTTCATACATAAATATTTGCTTCCACATTGTTCAGAAAATCTTTCTATATTATTGCCTTAAAGACGCCTAGATTAATATCAAAAGCACCTCAAGTGAGCATTAAGAATATTCCAATAAAAAATACTCTTAGTTTTTATTCAGAGAATTAGAAAACGTCAAGAAGTTAAGAGAAAAAAAAATTGACCTGTCAATAGTTTTCTTAGACGTTTAAGACTACTTTTGAGCGTACAATGATGTACTGTACTTGTATGCTTATGCAATGCATCAGCAAACTCTCTCCGAACTGACAAACTTCGTTAAACTTTTTTTATTCTTACATTCTCTTTCTCTCTCCTCTTTTACCGTTTATTTTTTTTATGTGCATTTTCCCACACATAGGTTGTCGATTTCGCATAAAAAGCCTCTTGGTAAAAATCGAGTGGTTTCGGTATAGGAAAATACAAAGAATAAGAATAAGAAAGGGTCTTCAAAGTCAGAACCGGGAAACGAAACATTCAACCCAAAGCTTTAACAGTGGAATATTTTCACAGTAGAATAGAAAGAAGCCTTTTTCTTTTGCTAAAAAAAAGGCGTTACACTAACTCTGAATTTAAAGCTCAAGGAATTGATTTTTTTCCCTCTATATTTTTACTTATTTCTTCCTCTTATGTAATAAGGTTTCCTCCATCTTAGTTTTTTTTTTGTTCCTTTCTTGGCATTCTTGGCATTTCTTTTTCTTCCAGGAACTTCTATATCTTTATCTTTAGTTTCATTCTTTCAACTATGTGTGTGTGTGTGTGTGTGTTCTTACCGTGAACTGAATACAAAAAAAGCCATTTTTTTGGGAATACCTTTCTTATTTTCTTTTCTGTTCTCTCTCTACCGTCTTCATTCGATAGGTTAGAAGACATATCGATCTTTCAAAGGAAGAAATCTTTGATCCTTCGGTTTTTAAGTTTCCTATAGAGAGAAGAAGTATTTTGGATAGTTTAGGAAACTTCAGCCAGGTTTTCATCTTAGCTGTCTTTCTTCTTGATATATATATATATATATATATATATATATATATATATATATATATATATATATATATATATATATATATATATATATATATATATATATATATATATATATATATATATATATATATATATATATATATATATATATTTTTTGCTTATTTTTCTTTTCTTAAAATTTCACGAAGGTTTAGATTCATGTTGAGAATAAGAAGAAGAGAAAAGCGAATCTTTCATCTCATTTTTTTTGGCTGAATAAAAGGAGTCATTACGGTACCGTTTGAAAAGAAGACAAGTTCTGTTCAAGGGTTATGGAATCTATACCATCTTAAGTCAGATATCCGTAAAGCATTCAATCCACTAGAAGCCAATAGAAAGTTTTACCTTTGGATTTTTTTTTCTCTTTCCCTACATTAGGCTTTTAAAGATTTGAGGAACTTCTTGAGATTTATCATTGTACGTGTAGATTTTCTTCCAGGAAATATCTCAATACATAAAGGATATGAGATGGTTATGAAGAGAAATAGTAATAGGTGTTGTTCTTTTGGAAAGAGTAATGTGATGTGTACATTGATTTCTTTCCTTACAGTTTCTATCTTCTACTGTTGGTTAAAGGCATCTTTTAATTTTTTTTTTTCATTTTTGAAGTCTTGTGTTTTTTGTCATTTACGTAACTGTAGAGAACTTTCTGATATCATCGTCTTCTCCCTTTTATTCGGGGTTACTAGCAGAGGTTTGACATTTCTTGCATACCAAATTGAAATATTTGTGGTCCCTCTGTTATCCGGTTTCTACCGATTTTTACATCCTATTTCATTTCGAAAGTTTTATTCTGTGTATGACAGAATTCAAATGCCAATTCCTTCCGTGTCATCTTTTACTTTTATTTAGTCTTATTCAAATCATTATTTTCTCTTGTCCCTTTTTGAAATATTTCGAACATATCTTATATATCATGCTCTTTTGTGCAGTCCCATAATTTTTTTACTATTAAGTGTCATGTTCATGGGGTTTGGAATCTATATCGTCTTAACTCAGATATCCGTAAAGCATTCAATCTACTAGAAGCCAATTAGAAAGTTTTACCTTTGGATTTTTTTTCTCTTTCCCTACATTAGGCTTTTAAAGATTTGAGGAGTTTCTTGAGATTTATCATTCTACGTGTAGATTTTCTTTCACAGGAAGTACCTAAATACACAAGGTGAAGTATCTATATATAATACATAAGACTTTCATGAAGTGAAATAGTAATAGGTGTTCTTTTAAAAGGAGTACTGTGATATATATTATACATCGATTTTGTTCCTTACAAATTCTATCTTCTGTGCTGTTGGATATAAATATTCTCTAAATATTTTTTATGGTTGAAGCTTTTGTTTTCCGCCTACGTCCAGAGATACTTCTAATTAAGGACATTATCAGACTTGGACCATTCTTGGCTACCAGTTCGGAATATTTGTGGTCCATCTGTTGTCTAGTTCTTTACCGATGTACATTCCATTTCATTTCAAACGTTTTGTTTTCTCTATCGGATGAAATACTTTTTATTGCCCTACTGATTCTTTTCTTTTCCCTCTTTCCAAAGCATCTGACAGTGGTTTTTGGATTTTTTTGCAGTTTTTACTTTATTTTACTAGTAAGTAATTTTTTAGAAACTATGATAGTTGAGGATGGCCTGGATCTTATAGCCATTACAGAATCTTGGGCAAACGATGGGGATGAATCTTTCTTACACATCTCGGGATACGATACTTTTTTGAGAAATAGATCTGATAGGAAAGGGGGTGGAGTGTTGATATACGTCAAATCCTGTTTGAAGGCTAGAGAGTGTACCGTGCAGAGAAGTGATATTGGAACTATATGGGTTGAGCTTGAGAACAAAAGTCGTCATAAACTTATTGTTGGGGTTTGTTACAATCCACCGAATAGGGATCAAAACCACATCGCCAAATTGCATGATGAAATTTCCTACACGTGTAAGAGAGTTCTCATACTAGGGGAATTCAATTACCCAGGTATTGATTGGGAGAACCTTTCATGTAGAGATCAGTATGAAAGAGACTTTCTTAAGTTGGTGCTAGAAAATTTTTTGTATCAGCATGTATCAGAAGCCACTAGGGGTACTGTTATTTTGGATTTAGTTCTTACTAGTTCTGAGGATCTAGTTGAACATGTTTCGGTGGGGGAAGAGTTTTCTTCTAGTGATCATCGTATAGTCAGATTTCACTGTAACTTTTCCACGGGTAAGGTTGATAACAAAAGACTGGTTCCTTGTTTTCGGAGAACTAACTTTGATGTTTTGAGAGGAAGGTTAGCGGAAGTTTTCAAAGACCGGTTGGAATCAGTAGGGGGTGGTAAGTCAATGGGTAGAATTTAGTACGAAGCCGTCCTCTGTTTTGCACGATGTCATACCCTTTGTTCGAAAAAAACGTGTTTGTACATCGCACCCTCTATGGTTCACGGATAGCGTGCGGGACCTTTATCTTGAAAAGAAAAGAACATTCAGAGAGTATAAAAGTGGACGAGGTGACCTATCATTGTTTACTGATAAAAGAAGACTGTTGAAGAAAGCGATAAGGGATAGTAAAAAGGATGTTGAATCTAGGTTGGCAGATAACATTGGCTCTGACCCAAAATCATTTTTTCGATATGTCAATAATGGATGTAAGGGGACAGTTGGCCCATTCTCGATAGGAGGCTCTAGGTTAGAGAGCAATGTTGGCATGTGTAATGCTTTCAATGACTTTTTCGCTGGAGAGATAACGATATTCGATATACGGATGTTGCATGGGGTAATAAAACCCTCAACGTTATTCCAGTAGAAGACGTGGAGGTCCTAAATCTTCTAAGAAATGTATGTGCAAGCAAAGCACCAGGACCAGATGATATTTATCCCAGGGTCCTCAGGGAATGTGCTAATGAATTGTTGGGTCCAGTCGCACAGATATACAGGAGTAGTGTTGCTGAGGGTATCGTCCCAAGGGATTGGGAACTTGCTAACGTTGTTCCGATATTTAAGAAGGGTAGTAGAGAAGCTGTGTCCAATTATCGTCCAGTGAGTTTGACGAGCTCCCTCTCGAAAAATTTGGAAATTATCATAAAAAGGGAATTTGTGAAGTGGATAGAAGAGAATAATGTATTGTCGGATAATCAGCATGGGTTCAGGAAGGGGAAGTCATGTGTAACTAACCTCCTTTGCTTCTATGATCATGTGACCAACGCTTTGGGTAAGAGCAAAAATGAAGATGTTGTTTACCTTGATTGCCAGAAGTCATTCAATCGGGTCCAACATGGGAAACTCTTAAAGCGTTTACAAGAGATTGGAATTGGGGGCAACTTGCTGAAATGGATAGAATCGTGGTTAAGAGATAGGTCGCAACGAATTATGGTGAACGGGGAATTCTCTGGTTGGACAGACGTCACAAGTGGAGTTCCTCAAGGAAGTGTCCTTGGCCCCATACTTTTTTCACTTTTTATCGATAAACTCGATCAGGGTATCGATGGGATTACTAGCAAATTCGCAGATGATGTGAAGTTGATGGGGGGTAATCGGGAATCAAAGCGATAGGGAGTCGCTCCAGACCAGTCTAAACAGGATTGCAGCATGGGCAAATGAATGGAGCATGACGTTTAGCGTTGATAAGTGCATGGTCGCTCATTTTGGTTCGAACAACCCACGGTTCTCTTACGAATTGAATAGTGTCACCATCCCGGATGCAACTAGGGTCACCGATTTGGGAATTCTCATTGACGAGCGACTTAGGTTTTCTGAACATTGTTCAGCGGTGGTCAAAAAAGCGAATAGAAAGAATGCTTTTTTTTTTTTGGTCTCATTTTCAAAAAAGTCACTTCGCGTTCTCCTAAAGTCATTCTTCCGCTTTTTCGAAGCTTAGTTCGTCCAGTACTGCAGTATGCCGTAAGGTTTTGGAGACCATACCTACAGAGGGACATAGATTTTGTTAAAGGGGTGCAGAGAAGAGCTACGCGTGTCCTTATTGGCACACACGGCTTGAGTTATGAAGAGAGACTTTATTTTTTGAATATGTTCACATTGGATGAACGCAGGTGTCGGGGAGATCGAAGTGTTCAAAATTTTCAATGGGATGGATAGGATGGACCATGAACTTTTAGTACCCCGCCAATCGACTGCTGTTACAAGGGGACACCAGTATCGATTGGTGAGGGACAAGGCAAGGTTATGGAGTCGCAGGGAATTTTTCTCTAATAGAGTTGTTAATAAATGGAATAGCTTATCCCCGGAGGTAGTAAATTGTAACACAATTGACACGTTTAAAAAGAAATACGATAAACATGTTGGGGTAAATCGAGAAGCTATTTCTATTATCTTTTTCTCAGCCACCTCGTTGGGCATTTTGCCTGTTGTGGCCTGTTGTATTTGTATTTGTATGAGTACAATGTTCAAGAGGTCATGAAATGTGTGTGGATATCCGTAAAACATTCAATTGGCAATAAGGATTAAAATAAAAAAACTATTTGTTTCCCGTTCAAAAGAAATTTCTGTTCATGGTCATGGAAAAAAAATTCTAGATCGAAAATCAGGATAAAATTTCCAAAAATTTCATTTTCGAAAACTTATAAAATTTGTTGTTTTTGTAAACTGTTTTTAATAATACAGTGGCACTTACTTGGTTTAAAAGGAAGAAAGATTTATCTGACCGAAATAAGTGAATGGAAATCGTGGAGGATACTTGGTCCTCTTGGATACTCCAGGAGAGATACTTGGTCTTTCTCTCTCTCTCTGTCACACACACACACGCGCGAGCGAGAAGTTTCTGAGAAGAAAAATTTGTGCTCACACATGCATAGTGAATATAGCATGCCTAGAAGCAAAACCAACCCGTCAAATATTTTAAAGAAATCTACATGAGACAGACAGAATTTCATACAGAGTGAAATTACAATGAATGCAGTTGAAAAAGCATCAATAACTGCACATATGATTAACGAACTAAAGTTGTGAAGTAATGGAACCTGAGAGGAGAAATACAAATGTATCGTAAGAAAATAACAATGTGATTTTCCGAATGACATTTCCAGCACATTATGGTGAACTGGCGTGAGATTGCGCATCACCCAAACAAACAAATTCGTGTGTCCTAACAAATAGCTAAACAGCATAAGAGCACCAAATTTCGAATTCCGTTCGAATAAAACCAAATACAGAAAATTGATAATATATTACCATCAGACACCTTTTTTAAGTCATGTTATAAAAATATTCTAATATTATTTATTCATTCTTAGGGCTAGGATTTTTATAAAATGAAAACCGACAGAATTGCGTCATAAAAATTTTATTTATGACGCAATAAAAAAACTAAAAAAACTTAAAATATGCCATAAAAACCTAAAAATATGCTTTTATAAACTGGCTGACCATATTCTTTTGAAAAAAAAGTACGGGAAATTATAAGAAATCGCCGATCATTGTCCAAAATGAAATACAATTGCCAATTGTTACTAACATTTCCAAAAAGTAACCAATCATTGCAAAAACTTTTCCAAAGGAAAGTAAAATTTTCAATTATTGCTAATATCATCAAACAATTGTCAATTGTGGGAAATGAAGCTAAAGAAGAGTAAACTTGGAGTGGAGAATCCCTTTTTTTATTGTTCTGCTGAAATATGGAAAATAATGATCTAAAATATTAAAATATGCCTTAAATTATGAAAATCATGAAGAGTACTTCAAAATTACTGAAAATCGTGAAAAATGAATTTAAATTACTGAAAATCGTGAAAAATGAATTTAAATTACTAAAAAATAATGAAAAATAATGGAAAAATTAATGAAAACAATGGAGGAATTAATGGAAAATAATGGAAAGATTAATTAAAAACGATGGAAAAATCAATGAAGAACGATGGAAAAATCAATGAAGAACGATGGAAAAATCAATGAAAACAATGGAAAAATTAATGAAAAACAATGGAAAAATTAATGGAAAATAATGAAAAAATTAATGAAAAATAACAAAAAATTAATGGAAAATAATGAAAAAATTAATGAAAAATAACAAAAAATTAATGGAAAATAATGAAAAAATTAATGAAAAATAACAAAAAATTGTTTAAAAATCAATGAAAAATTGTTTAAAAATCAATTAAAAATTACTGAAAAAATCATGAAAAATATTCTATAGCTTAAAAATTACGAAATATGCCAAATCATAAAAAAATATGCCAAGGCATAGAAATACCAGCCCTATTCATTATAATCCAGGAATTTATCGGAGATATACTTTCTTGGATTAATGTAAGGCTAACATATATGAGTTAGAACTAATTGAAACGCTAATTTTCCTACCAAATACCGAATAGTAAATACAATATTTGGGGAGAGAAGAACGAACGGATCAAACTTTTCTTCTTAATCTTTTCTTTTAATCACTCTGGTATTTCGCTACTTCCCTCACGGCAATAAGCGAAAACAAACTTTCCGTTTGTTGCCTGTCAAATAACTTAGGCAATTCGACATGGACATATTCCGGCGCATTTGCAACTCCCTCTTGAGACAGGGGGACATAGAGAACGTGCACCGCAATTCGCTGCTCCAGGGGTAAGAATCATGGTAAAGAGGGGGGGGGGGAAGGGTAGCGATTGTTCCCGAAATGACATATAAATAACACTTATTGGGTTTTCTAATCGTAATTAAATAAGATGGCATTATCTTGCCCCTCGTTGGAATTTTATTGATATTTCGGCATCTTGCGCGTGTATATTATTAATACTTGCTTCTTATACGCGTTCCGTTCCATGAGCGGGAGGAAAGGAAATACCATTGCAAATAGGGAACTCTTTTGAAAGCAAAAGAGACAGATGCATTCGTGCATCCACCTCTCAAATCTACCAAGTTCAATATTTATCAGTTTTACGTGATTTAATTTGATACTTATTAATGGGTGCGAGTACGAACATACAATAGTTTCTGGAATGGGGGATCATTTAAAGCACCATCCCTAATACACCAGCTAAAATTTGTATGACGGTGCAAAAAAAAAAATTTTGAGGATAGGCGAAAAACTGACATACCTTGGAAATTTGTGGGTGTAAGTACTGTATATACAAATTTTTGAGTGATTATGACAATTAAATTCTGAACATTTTTGAATGGAAATACATAATTTTGATAAGCACTATATTGTTTCAGAAAAAAATGTTGAAATGATAGTAAAGGGCAGATTTTTCACCTTTTTTTTTAAATTTTGGAATTTCTCATTTTGATGTTTTTTCATCCGCAGAAACACCCACTCAAGTGAAATTTAGGATCTCGTAGTTTAATATTGATTATGGAAAACTCGAATGTTTAATATTTCGAGGATATTACATATACATATATAATAATCCAAAATATTTGCTGTCCGAAAGTTTACACCGGTTAATTCATCTAATTTACTTTATTTTTATTGTATTGGACTGAACACAACACATAAAGCATGCAACCAAAACAACCGAGAACAACACAAAAAACCACCCAAGGGACTGAAAGTCCTTCCAGTGGGTCAATATAATTTAGATTTAATTGGATAAGATTTATATGGATTATGCAACAGCCTTGTTAAAACACTAATTAGTTATAAATATGTATGTGATTTTAATTTAAAAAAAATGTCAAAATATATGATTTTGAAATAAAATTATTGCTTCTGAATTACCCTGTACTTGAGAGAAATGGCAAAAATAAATAAATAAATAATGGTTTATTCAAATTGTGATACTTATCATGTTTGATTTCCATTTCCAGTCTATTTACTGCATATTCGAATTGCATTCTTGTTCCCCCATCATAATTCATCGTTCCGCACTTTTCTCGTCGTTGATCCTTCTCCCACATCGTGTTTGTAAACACGTAGGTTGTGTGAGGTATCCCACCATACTTGCCATTCCTCAATACACCACAAACGGGAGAGAAAAGACCAAAACTAACTGATTGCATACTCTCGAAAGTTCATTAATTCTGTCCTCGTCCACGCTAACAAACACGCACACATACTCCATCTTTCTTGCTGGTTGTTGCTGTTGTTGGCCTTATTCTATTCCATAAGAGATTCGAAGAACAGCTTCAGAGAAATGCATCCACACTACATTAACCCGTCCTAAACTCCTCCGAACGCCTTTTCTGTCTGTTGGCTAGAACATTATTAGAGGTTTACTTGCAACAGAGTCTAGAACAACAAGAAGAGAAAAAAAAATTATTTTGTTAATTTCGTATTCATTTTTTTTGGTATTCTTTGCTTTTTTGCAGTTAGTTTTATCGGCTTTATCTTAGACAACATTCGCTTTCTTTATTCAAGCTACTCATTCACGTGAAGATTCAGTGGTAGATCGAACCTAAGCAATGAGGAGTTTTCTTCTAAGAAATCGTGTCGTCTTATTCTGGATCAGGACAATCCCGGCCAAACAAAAAACGTAGTATTCCCGACCGAAACCACAGGGGGGCAGCTAACGGTCAAAGATGGAGACCATAGACCCTCTTCTCTCTCCGTTCTCAGGCATTTCCCCCTTCGACTGATGACCAACTGTAAATTCCACTTTCGACAGCAAGAACAGAAAATGGCGAAGAGAGAGAGAGTTCTAAATTTTATAATTCAAATTAGTTTGGAAATTCATTAAATAAAAAGTGTAAAAGGCAGTTTGTTCGGAAAAAAGAGAAGAGAGATAAAATAAAATAAACACATACCTTATAATTAAACATAGTCAAAATTGCCTATATAGAGTGAAATACAGGCCTAGATTATTTAGAATATTGTATATGATTTTATACAGTACTCTATATTTTATTCAAACACGCACCAGTACGAAGATTATTGAAGAATTCCTGCTAATCTGACAGTTTATAATGAAATTTTTCGTTGTTACCCATGAATTTTCCGAAATTTATTAAGCAACTTTAATATGCAATCTATATACAGTAAGAAAAGAAATATTGCGCAAGACAAGCATTGATATTAAAATCTGTCCCCAAACTGTTACAGAACATTCTATATTTAAGTATGTGATTTTAATTTTTTTAAAAATGCAAAAATGCGTGATTTTGTTATTAGTTGATTCTTTCTGAACTATCCTACATTTCAAAAAAGTGCAAAAAACAAAAAGAAGAGGGAAATGGTTTATTCAGATTTTTATACTTATTATGAGAAGTTTGATTTCCATTTTCAGACTATTTACTGCATATTAGAATTTCATTCTTGTGCGCCATCGTAATTCATTGTTCCGCGCATTTCTCGTCGTTGATCCTTCTCCCATCGTGTTTGTAAACACGTAGGTGTGTGAGGTATTCCCAACATACTCGCCATTCCTCAGTACACCACCACAAACGGAAGAAAAAAGAGACCAAAACTGACTGATTGCATGCTCTCGAGAGTTCATTAATTCTGTCCTCGTCCAAGCTAACAAACACGCACACATACTCCATCTTTCTTGCTGGTTGTTGTTGTTGTTGGTCTTATTCTATTCCATAAGAGATTCAAGGAACAGCTCCAGAGAAATGCCACCACATGCACCCGTCCTAAACTCCTCCGAACGCCTTTCTGTCTGTCGGCTAGAACATTATTAAAGTTTTACTTGCAACAGATTCCAGAACAACAAGGAGAAAGAAGGGAAATTTTTTTTTATTTTGTTAAATTTTATTTTATTTATTTATTTTTACTTTATTTTGGAGTTAGTTCTATCGGCTCTCTATCTTAGACAACATTCGTATTCTTCATTCAACCAACCCATTCGCGTGAAGATTCAGTGGTAGAACGAGCCTAAGGAATGAGGGATTTTCTTCGAAGAAACATTGTGCAAGTGGAAAGGGGTGCTCTCTTTATTCTTCTTCTTCTTCTAGTGCTCCTTTTCAAACTGATTTGAATTGCAAAATGGTCTCTCTCTCTCTCTCTCTTGGAATCTTGGTCGAGAGTTTATTGAAGACGCTGCTCAATTATTCGACTTTGGGAGTCTTCCCTTTTCTATAGCATCAAAGAACTTTTTGACTTCAACCAATTTGGAACCAACAATGAAGGGGAGGGAGAAAGTTTTTCTTTTATCCATTTTGAATTAGGGTGAAGTATTTTTTATTTTTTAAGTCAAAAGAATTTTATCTAGTATACATATGTACTTAGGTATGCACTTGTTATATAACCGCTCTTACCCAATGTAACTTTTTTTTTTCTTATATGGTTATGGTTCATGAAAAATACGTATGCAAATAATCGAACCGGGAGAGTCACTGGAACAATGAACTTGTTCATCAGAAGTGTTTCTCGGTCCTTGTTTCGGTATAAATTACGGAATTTTTGCTGTTCTGGATGTCTGAGATTTTTCAGAGATACTGGGCACGGTAAAAATAATAATGAAAATAATAAAACAATGTTTACGGGTTTGCGATTTGTAAAAAGTTTCGGAATGCAGTTATTTAATGATATCGCTGAGATTGTAGATATGCTATGCTCGAGGCGGAAAGAAACATATTACTTCGAACTATGTTTTGTTGAATTAGCATAACGTATATTAAGTTTTGGAGAAATGATAAATATTTGTTTATTGCATCAGAGGTTTTTGAATAAATAGTGGTGTATACGAATATCGGTTCTATAAAAAATGTACGTGTGTTTTATTTAAAATCGGTTCATGAATGAAATTTTGGGGTAATGAAATTAGATATATTATAAATAATTTGTGATGGTGGTTTGTCTTGTCTTTGTATAGTGCACGTGCATATATATAATACTGCTTTCTGCAATTTTTGATGTGAAATTTCACAACAGAACAGAATTTTATTTATTTCGTCGTTTCCCAGCCCAATGAGGCTGTCTGACGACTTACAAATAGCCTTTCTGAGGCGTTGTGAAGGAGAAAGACAAGTTTGTACATATATGTGTAAAGCATGAGTGTGTGTTTGTGTAGAGTAAACAAAAGTCCAGTCCAACGTCATGTCCAAAGTACAAATGTAGTATGCGCTCTAAAACATGAAAATAAGGGGGAAAATTGAAATATTCAATATTTAAAAATAAAAATCGTTGGTAGACAAAAACCATATAACACATACAATATAAATAAGACATATAGATAACACATACGGATACAAGAATGAGTACAATATACCAGTGGCAAAGTAGGTAAAGTGGGATATAATAGGATGACTTATACAGAACAATTAAAATAGAAAAATGCACAGTATATATAAGTATATATTTTTAATCTCTATCTCCTCTTTTTTCTAATTCAATTCAATTTTTTTTAATTAATTCCTTTTGTTTTCTTTTTCTCGAAAACATTTATAACAAATATAATAATAGAATACATAATTTTCTTTATCAGTAGCGAGTCCAGTCAGAGTGCAATACCCTTTTAGGCCTATGGTATATTGTTCTCTGTAATGGGTCGTAATCCACTATCTTATTGAGATGACCATATAAATTTCCCAAAAACAGTGTCAATTAAAGAAAAAAAAAAGACTTTTATCTTTTTTAGAAATCAAACAAAAATCAATTTTTGTGTCCGTAATGCATATTCACACAGGGTATCTCATAAATTCGTAAATAGTTAAAAAATTCATAAAAATTGAAAAAAATTAGTGTATTGGAATGCGGTTTGCGAAAAAATTATTTCCACGAAGAGGGATGTTTTTAAAACAGAAAAAAAAATTATTTCTATAAGTTTATATCAATAGATTACGCTGTACGAAAGCAAGGCGTTCGTAAACATTTTATAAAGATTGATTTTATAAAGAATCACCATTTGATGATTCGTGGCTGAGGTAGACAACTTCCGCCGATGTAAACAACCCAATGTAAACCTCATGCAAGCGCCAGTAAAAGGAAATTTAGGAAATGAAATGCTAATCGTATACCCTGCATTTCAGAATTTTGTGTATGTTTTTTGTGCTGCTCTCTATCGACGAAAATTTGAATTTTTTTTAAATCCTCCTTCATGAGAAAAACATTTTCGAACATTCAAAACCGATTCATTCCATTTTTATGAATCTTTAAACTATTTACGAATTTATGAGACACCCCGTATATGTTCGGACCATTATGATTTAGTGAATCTAATACTTTTTTGTCTCATTTACTGAGAAATTTTAAATCCATACAATTTGTGAATTTCTCACTCGACTGTCATTTTGAAATAAAATTTAGACTCGTCGCGCATGGAATGAATATAGGCTAATTATGACTTTTCATTGGTGATATGGACCGAAAACATCTTCATATTTATACATGGATTATAAAAAATGCATGATTAACACGCCCATCTAAGAACTTTCACTAAATACCTTGAAAATCGTATTTATTCGAAACTTTCTGATCCAAAAATCCGTATTATTTATTGGAAATTTAGATCATACAAACCATTCGACGTTACAACTAGACGTTATAAGTTACGAAATATTTTTACACGGGTTATTATCGTGCTTTTAAAACACATCAAAACGGAACACAAAAACGCCAATATTTTAACTCGAAATTTAATGGCATTTGGAAAAACCATAATTCAAAATATGAAAAAAAACAAACAAACATTCAAATTTCTTCGCACACCGACAGTATTTATGGCAACAAGCAGTAAATTTCACTAGTGAAGAAAAACAAAAACAAAAATGTGAAATATTTCAAAATTCATACATCACAATGCAGGCACGGAAATATATTATAAAATTTGCCAGAAAATGAAAGGGAAAGAGAGATTTTCCATGCCGTTGCGAATTGTACGAGTCAAAAAATAACATGCGCATGTAAATCATCTTACCAAACATTCCTGTCATAAATTGCTCTAAAACTTTATTCCCGAACTCTTTTTTGGAAAAAGAGTTCTGCTGTTAAAAATAAATACACTCTCTCTCTCTCTCTCTCTCTATTTCCAACGTTATATAACAAACAAAAGCACTTCTTGATACTCATGGTCACGCCATAAATTTCTATGTGGAGGAGGATGATTCCGCTTAAAGGAATAATATTTCTCGGGAATTCACGCGTGAGTTTATGTACATATTTGAAGGAGTGGGGGGGGGGGGGGGGTGGCTAAAGAAAAATTTTAAAGAAACGAGTCTGGGTATAAAACATTTCTTTAAAGAAAGATATTTTTATTTCTCCCGTTTTTCATACTCGTTGAAGAAAACCTCTTATTCCCTCCGACATCCTATAACATACATCATTTCAAGCAATTACTATTTGAAATTCACATGGACTCACTCGCGCTCTCTTACGCACACAACAGCCTGCCATTAAACCAAAGAAGCAAACATATATGTTCGTATGTATTTTTTGAAGCTCTTAAAACTAGATATTTATTGCTCTTTCTAAAAAGTTTCGTTTGTCTTATGCTCGGATGTTTTTTACCTGATATTTGTCATGCATTAAAAGTGTATGTTTAACCTCAGGCACGTTATATATTTATATGTACCTAAAAGTTATATATTTTTTCCTCTACAGAAGATATCACTGTATATACAGAGTTTAAATATTTAACCATATATGAAAATTATATATCATTAATGTGATTACTTGTAAATAATTAAGATTAATTTTTTCACAGATGAATTTGAGATATAGTGAAGTAATAACCGAGATCGTTTTTATTCATAATATGCACGTAAAAAGTGGCAAAATATGCAGCGAAATTGGCCGAGATACACTATGAAATCCAGAATATGTGCGAAAAATGAAAACAAACCTATTTAATATCATATGCTGAAGTATGGCTCTGAAAATGAAAAGTATAGGCAAAAATGAAAGAAATATGCATTTGGAGGAGTCGAAAGATGAAGAAAATTATTGAAATTAATTTGAAAAAAATTATTATATCAATGAAAATTTTGAAAATATGCTTTTAAAGGTATCGAAATATGCATAAAATAATAAATATGTTTCAAAAATGCTTCACTATGCTGTCCTAAAGGGCATGTATAAGTATATTAAAAAATGTGTGACATGAAAAAAATTATGCACTTGAAATGATGAAGTTTCTCTAAAAATGAAGTGTCATAAAAATGACAAAAATATACATATTAAAAGCTCTGAAGTATGGCCTAACCTAAGAGAAAAGAAAAATATACAGTAATCAAAAAAATATGCGAAAAAATGAACTCATGCATTTAGACGTGCGAAAAATATGAATTTTAAAAAATGCCTAAAAATAACAATACTCGATAGTGAAATATTTTCTTGAAAAAATTGTAGAAATTTGATGAAATTAGTAGAAATTTCGAAAAATATAAGATTAAAAATAATTGCACACATGTGTTGTGCAAAAATAATTAATGCAATGCAATTAATAGAAAAAAATGCTAGAAATATGCACTTGCTCTAACATTTTGGTGGGCTTTATGCATTTATATGCAGTAACACTGAAAAGTGATAAAATATGCAATTGCATATATGCACTTATACATTTGCATGTAAACCGCGCTCTCTTAATAAGAAAGGCTAAGATTTATATGACGTTACGTACAGTGAAACCTCGATAGAACGATATTCTGCTGACCAGGAAAAAATATCGTGGTAGACGGGTTATCGTTATATCGAAAAGTAGCAAATTATCATAATCTGCAGAGAAACAAACCCATGTTGCTTTTTGCATCTCTTCTGAATTGGCGTTTGATATTACCGTCATAAAATGCATTTAAATGAAATTCATCCTCATATTTGAAATTCACATGGACTCACTTGCGCTCTCTTGCGCATACAACAGCCTGCTATTACACCAAAGAAGCAAACATATATGTTCGTACGTATTTTTTGACGTTCTTAAAATTGGGTATTTATTGCTCTTTCTAGAAGTTTTGTTTGTCTCATGCTCGGATGTTTTTTACCTGATATTTGCCAAGCATTAAAATTGTATGCTTAGTCTCAAGCTCGTTATATATGTATGTAGTATATATATAAAATCTATATATATTTTTACTTTTTTTCTACAGAACATACCACATACATAGTGAGCTTAAATACCAAACCAAATATAAAAATTACGTATAATTAATGTAACTACTTGAAAATAATTAAGACTAATTTGAGATACCGTGAAGCAATATAATCAGAGCGTTTTTATTTATAAGCGATGGCTTTCAGGTGTTAGACAAGATTATATATACATTACCTTAACTAGAAATATATACATGAATACATGAAATATTCGTTATTATAAATTGATAATTACTTGTTTTAAGTTGTTTAGGGATGAATGATATTGAGATATGTCTTAATAAATGTAGTTGTTATTATAGTTGGTGAGACTAATTAAGCAAAGTGGATATGGTTTCACATTTTTAAAACTAAAATAAAATATCACTAATATAATGGAATAACTTTGTTAGTGTATTTTCTTTCCACATCTTAGTTCAGTACAACGTTCAGTCTTAGTTCAGTCTTCCAATGATCATAATTGGAAGAAGTGTACTCAGTAGAATAACCGTGTCTTCATATGGATAAAACATGAAAAGGACAAACACATGTAAAACACGTAGAAACAAAACTTACTCATTACTTATAGATACATCCTATATAAACTCCACTTACATTTCAATACTTCAAGAACACAGAGCTGAATTTACACTTCATCATTTTTATTGAAAAAGCGCTTCAAAAACAGTATATGCTCTCCATAAATAAATCGCTAAATGCAAAAAGGGACCATGTCGTATTTTCTCAAGTTTTCAGGAGAGGAAAAGAACGTATATCTTCTCCAATAATGTTTTTTAGTTAAAAAATTTAATTGCAGTGTCTGTAGAATGCATTTAATGAAACCCTGAGAGAGAATTTTAAATTTTTATTACTTAAGTATAGCCACGAGAGAGTAAAATTTTATACGGACATGACCCCTTTTTACAATTAAACATTTTGGAGCCCCAATTCTCTAATGAAAAGCCTCAGGAAAACACATAAATAAACAAATGTACGCAATGAAACAAAATTTATATATTTAGCTTTTTATACTATACAAACTTTCTATTAGACGGGGATCAAAAGTGCTCCTCTTCCGGTTGCCTCTAATGGTTGGTGCACTAAAAATCTGGTCCCAAAAATCGTTATACTCCATTGGGATGTTTTTTTTTTTTTTATTCAAGTCGTTCCTTTTACTTTGGTTATTGGAAGTTCTGTCGATGAATAAGCTTTGCTTTGGAGCCCCAAAGCAAATTTATTAGTGATACACCAAGTTTTCTTAGTGGGAAGATTCGTGAGCCCATACCATGGACGAATTGTGTACAGTAAACTTTGATGCATTCTGGTTGATCAAAGCCACATATTGGTCCAGTATGTACAATCTCACATTCTTCTTGATAAGTATTTTTATCAGGGCGAAATCCCTATCACAGTAAAAAAGAATGCCCTCTGATGGAGAAATGAAATTTTATTTCCTCAAAACGTTCAGATTCTACTAAGAACATCAAAAACCTCATCAATGTGTTATTATATTCTGCCCTCCATAGTTTTCCACAAAAAGTTACAAGATCTTTCCATCTTCAGCTCCATCAATATATTTTTTCAAAAAGAACATAACTTTATTAGGCCCTTTGCCTCCATTTGTTTCGTCATAAACGAAACATTTCATTTTACCCTCTCAGGTTATGAATACCGAAGGTATTAACACTCGTAAGTAACTATTAGCTGCCTAAAATAGTAGATATATTGCAATGGAATCCGAGGTAAGGATGCAGTAGTCATATAGTCAATACACAGACAGAAAATATCGCTGTTTTCTTGGCAAAGCTCTTTAGCTTCTATGATTGCATCATACAATTTTTTGCTCCTTTCCTGTACTAATAATTACATAATAACAACTAATACGTTTAAAAAAAAAAAAACAATAAATAACAACAAAACAAAAACAATGTAAACGAAGAAAACCTTCTTATGAGGTAACTCAACAGGAAAACCCTGCTGCCACCTGTTAGCGGTCTTGAGAACTAAATGTAAAAGGGGGTCATGTCCTGGACTTGACACCTTTTTAGTTTTAACATCCGTTTTTTCTCAGCATCTATAGAGGCGAGACTTGACCCATTTTACCATAAAACGATGCGTTGGCGTCTCTATTACACGAATCCATCAAAACATAAAAATTGAAAAAATGTGACATGACTCCTTTTTACATTTAGCAATTCAAATGACAGTGAATGCTATTTTTTTTACTATTAAATAACATTTTTCTCCATCTCAATTGAGCTTCAATTAAGAAAAAACAACACTATTGTATCCCTCAGTGGACACGAACCCTCTTGCAAATCGGTCAAACATGCCTCCATACGGTAGCATTTCCACCTGGAGGCCATTTGCTCCAGTTATTGGAGGCTACTAACTGCCTCTATTTCAGCGACTCACCCATATTGCGTGGAAATTAGGAAGGCAGGGTCATGTCTTCAATGGTTTAGATGGTAGCATGCTTTGCCCGGTTTGCAAGAAAAGGGGTTCGGGTCCCGGAGGAGAACAAACCACTCTTTTATCCCAGTTCACCTCATTTAATATCCAGAAAATATCTGTTTCCTTGATATATTTCCGACATTTCTTTTTGCCATGCCGTGTATAGGTACGAACAGATCTTATTGAGATCAATACAGTAATATCCCTGTATATGAATACGGTAAAGCTTTTGGTAAACCCTGAACGAAATGAGAAAGCTAGATTCACCACACAGTGCAACAGGCACACAACGGTACAATTATTCATTCATTACACCTCACTCATAGTTAGAAAAATTGATGGCAGATGGCGTAGCATTACACACAATAATAAAACAGACACAGACATCACATTAGGTTCACAACACGTACACGTACATTCCGGCATGTACCAAGCCCGTTAGAAATTCCGTAGAGGAATGTGTACGAGATGCAAGTGAGGTTTAGTAGTAAAAGTAGTGGTACATGAGAAAAATGCATATGCTACGGTAAATGTGATAAATTGAGTATTACATAAAATAAGCAGTTATTATATTATTTGCTAAATTTATCACTTTCACCGGTGAATACGCAAAATACCCAAGCGTCGTTGGTAAATATGATAAATACTAAAATAAATTATCCCCTTTATTTGTGATTGTGCATAATACCATAGTGTAAGATGTGAATTTGATAAATATAAAAAAAATTCCAAATGAGTCTAGTATGTGTGATTAATATTGTAGGACCAGATATAATGAAAACGTATTTTATGATCGTACCTCGATATAATGATACAATACATGTGTGTGAATTATGTTGTATAATTTGATTTATCATGTGGACCAACGACGCGGTGCTTGGATATTATGCATATTCGCCTGTGCAGTGATACTTTTTTTCGTACTCATCAAGTTTACCTACGCCGCTTGGGTGCTATGCATAATTAAATCCTTCGTTTCAACTCTTTTGAAATCAAAGCTATTCAAAGTTCAAAATGGTCATGTTTGTTCACGAAACACCTGAAAACACATAAAAACATTGAAAAATGTTCAAAATTATTTGGTCCTGCAACTTGATGCATGGTAGATGTACAAACATTTTTTGATTCAATTATCGCATGAGCTTTTAGGCTGTTTTGACGTATTCTGTAGGGGTACCCATATACGACTCATAATCATCGGAAAAAGTGATTAATTTAGGGGAATTTATCAAATTTACCAATGACGGTTCGGTACTATACATAATCGCCGGCAAAATGATTAATTTAGGGAAATTTATCAACTTCACCAACGACGACGCTTGGATACTATGGATAATCACAGTAGAAGTGATAAATTTAGGGAAATGTATCTAACTTACCAAAATGCTAGATGAATATGAATAATAATAATTTATTATTATGTATAATAATCGCATTTACCACATTTACCGTAACACATACACATCGAATATCGCGGCCGCGTCGCTGACACAAATGCTAATTCTACAGCCGCAGTATCTCAGCATGGGCGGCTGAAAAAATACACTCATGTCCATAAATTGAGGATAATGCCAGCTCCGGCAAATAAAGGTTCAGAAACAAAACAAACGTTACTTATTCATAAAGCCCATTTATTAAACAAAAGATAAAGAACAAAAACGATGGTGTATGCATGATACCATTCCTAAAAACTACGATTTTTGCTCCCTGGAGCAATTGTAAAAAATATCTCCTTTACAAAATCTTACTATTACATGGTTGGTATGATGGTTAATACATTGTATGTCTCCCATGCGATGAAATATAGTCCGTACAACGCCTAGGCATGCTGAGTATCAAATTATCGATCTGATCTTGGGGAAGATCACTCCACTCAGCAAGCAATGCTCTCCGAAGTTCCGGTACACATGTAGGAGGTGGTTGACGGGCTGCAACTCGTCGGCCAAGCATGTCCCACACATGCTCTATCGGATTCAAGTCAGGTGAGAATGCTGGCCATTCCATACGTGTTATATCCTCAGATTCAAGGCATTCGTTTACGATGTTTGCTTGGGGAGGACGGGCGTTGTCATCCATAAACACAAATTCTGCGCCCATGGCACCCCTAAACAAACGTACATGTTGTTCCAGAATGATGTCCCGATAAATTTGGGCTTTCATGGTTCCGGTTTGAACATGCAGATCTGTTCTGGAACCCAGTATAATTCCACCCCAAACGAGCAATGCTGCAGCACCGTAACGGTGTCGTTCAATGATGTTGTCTTGGTGGTAACGGGTACCTGGCATTCTCCATATGAAAGTCCGACGTGAATCAGACTGCAAGCTAAACCTGGACTCGTCGGAAAACATCACACAAGCCCACTGTGACGATGTCCACATTGCATGTTCTCTACTCCAGGATAATCGCTGCCGTGAGCGGAACACATCTGACAGGCCTGCGAGCATATCGCCCAAACGTCTGTACACGGCTTGCCTTGAAACTGTGGTACCCGTGGCTGCAGATAGCTGACGAGACAAGTCGGATGCTGTGCTCCGTCTGCTTCTTTTGGCAGTTACTGCCAAATACCGGTCTTCATTCGGCGTTGTAACTCGGGGGCGACCTGTACTGTAACGTCTACTGACATTTCCGTTATCTTGGAATCGTTGCCAAAGCCTAGAGATGACACTTTGGGAAATTCCAAGTTCCTCGGATACTTCCATCTGAGTACGCCCACATTCCAGGCGGCCGATAATTCTACCACATAAAAATCATCCACATGCGCCCTCTGTGTCATAACTATACGCTTATGGCACTGAGCGCCTTACAGAACTCTTGTGAACAATTTCACTTCTTTGCCACCATTCCTTATATACCCCCCTCTTACACTCTCGTCATTGTGACGTACTATCGGCATCATCTGGTGGCTTCCTGAAATTTGCATATCATTCTTGCAGATGTATGTGATAATTCTACAGGTGAAATTTTTACTTTAGATTTCGATTTCCGTGTGATTCTGAATTATCCTTAATTTATGGACATGAGTGTATTTAAAAAGACAAGATAAACGCATAAGTATGATATACAGTCGAGCTCTTTTTTTTCCTTCAACTTGAATGTTTCTAAAAAGTCGCAAACTTTTATCCTAACTTTTAGGAAGAAGTTACCTTCTGTTTAAAAGTCTTTCACAAAGTTTCTAACTTTGTCGTTTCAAAACTGAAACGACTTGAAACCATAACTGATGCCCAAAACATGATAGGTCTATAAAAAAAAATGACTTCCAAAGAATGATATGAATATTCAATTTCTTGTATAACGTATATGCGGACAACTCATGTATCATTCCCGAGCACGCACAAGGGCGATTTAGAAAAGTCCCGTTTTTCGGACTTCTCTAGTAGATATATTCCTGGAAAAAATCAAAAAAAAAAAAAAATTGAGTCAAAATCCAAAGTTTTCCAGAAAAAATTACTAAAATTTTTTTTTTTTGAAATATTAAAGAAAAATGAATTAACGTATCGAGAATATTTCTGACATCTAAGAAGAAGCATGATAGTTTAAAGGATACGTGAATTGAAGCTTCGAAAAAATATGATATCGAATAAAACTTGAAAAAGAACAAACAAGAACAAACAAAAAACTAGGAATAGCCTTTATTTTTATTCTGAAAATATAACTTTTCTTTTATGAGAAGTGACTTTCCGCCATTCATAAATAGCAAATATATATTCGAAAAATATCCATGAATATTTATTTTATCCATCTCTTATGTATTCATCTTTATGGCCGAAGTTTTCTTTCTAAAAAGAAGTTTATTTCTTTTCCGGAACGTGATCGATATCGATATCTTCGCTTAGGTTGCAATATTAAACATTTTATGATACGGTCTTTATTATTTGTTTCTAGTTTATAATTTCCTGATCTTTTAATATGAATTTTTTTAAAAAGCTTCATGTAATTAAGCACGTAAATATATTTCATGCGCGAGTATAATTTTGCGGTGAAAGTACTTTTTTTTAAGTTTTTGATGGTAAAAAAATAATTTTTTGACGTTTCACCTTCATTTTTTTGGAGTAACTTCAATTTTTTTCAATAACTTTCAGCTTTTTACTAAATTTGTTCGTTTTAGAATTATGCCAATTTTGACGCAAAAAAGACATCATCATGATTTTTGACCGCATCAGTTTATACGGAAATATTTATGATTGTAAGAAGAATCCTGATTTTTAAGGGTTTACTGATATGCTTAACAGTGACATCTAAATAGAAGGGGCTAATGGGGCCCGGGTTAAATAGGGGCAAAAAAAATTGAAGATTTTATTTGTCCTAAAATTATTTCTCTTACTGATTATCAATTTTGATAGGTTTTCACTTTTTCTGGAAACAAGTTTCTGTTTAACTACCAATTAATTTGATAATTACTAATTAATTTCTGATCAATTTTAATCTGATATCATTTTAAATGATTCTGCAGTTCTTTATTTCGGTAATTCTGAAAAAAATTATGTTATTTCTCAACATATCTTGAAATCATTACTTTCAATAGCTATGCAACTATTTATTCATTGATTGTGAAATAATTTCTTTCACAAATTATGAAATTATTTACTTCAATGTTTTATAAGGTTTTTTTCTTTACAAATTCTGAATTTGTTTGGGAAATATAAAATTATTTCTTTTATTAATTTTGAAATTATTTCTTTTATTAATTTTGAAATTATTTCTTTTATTAATTTTGAAATTATTTCTTTTATTAATTTTGAAATTATTGCTTTTATTAATTTTGAAATTAGTTCTTTCATTATTTCTGAAATTGCTTCTTTCATTATTTCTGAAATTGCTTCTTTCATTATTTCTGAAATTGCTTCTTTCATTATTTCTGAAATTGCTTCTTTCATTATTTCTGAAATTGCTTCTTTCATTATTTCTGAAATTGCTTCTTTCATTATTTCTGAAATTGCTTCTTTCATTATTTCTGAAATTGCTTCTTTCATTATTTCTGAAATTGCTTCTTTCATTAATTTTAAATTTTTGTCAATTATTCTTGAATTATTCCTTCCGTTAATTTTAAAATTTATCGTCTCTCAATGTTTTCAGACATTTTCTAAACATAGCTGGTGGGCAACGACAAAAACCTTTTAGGGCCAGGTGGAGCCCAGGTGTGTTGAAGGACGCCTGGCATAGGGCATCTGAAGTCCTCCCAAGAAAAATTGGAATATCCGCTGAGAGACGGGGAATGATCTATGTTAGGCGTTCCACTGTATGGGAATTTATTATTGATACCATGATGGGGACGACCTGTGACTATTGCCACACTGGGACCTCACGTCTGGAAAGGCCGACCCTATATCGTACACCCTATACAAAATTTTCCCTATACATCGATTAACATAAAAACCAGACTGAACATCACAGTAGATTTTCGAGTCCTCCATGTTACTAAAAAATATTAATTTTAATAAGATTAAAAGACACATCAGTAGTGAAAATGTACACCTTTCAAAAACGCTCATAATTTCAAGTCGTTTTAATACAGTCGCACCCCGATTTAACGAATCATAAAAACCAACATTTTTGTTCTTTGAATCGAGGAAAGTCGTTATATCTGAGTTGAGATTACACAAAAATTGCGCATAAACTTGCGATAAATTTTGTTAAATCGAGGAATGCGTTGAATAAAAATTTTTTGAATCGGAGTTCGTTATATCGGGGTCGGATTTTAGTTTTTGTCATTAATTTTTAATTCAAAAAATGTCTGTAATTTAAGCAATAATGTTCTGAACAATTTCGATTTTTTTTTAAATTTCTAGTTAAAATATATTAAAGAATGTAAATACGAATTCGTTTCGTCTGTTATCTGAATATTCTTGTTATTTCTTCTTTTAGGAAGAAATATCTTCTCTTCCGAGAACATTCGATATACTTTAGATAGACCTAGAAGATAAGAAAATGTTTTTCTCCTCGGATCGTTCTTCTTTGCTTATTTTGTTGCCTTAAAAAGTCAGACAATGCACATCTTCCAGATCATTGCCCAAATTCATGTCCTAAATGGGTTGAGGAAAGATGAATTCGGCTTTTCCCTGCTCACAAACTTGGTCGAACAGCTGCCGTAGACAGGGCTAATACATCTTGTTTGTGAAATACATAGGCTGTCCGAAGATCGGCATCGAGCTGCGATGGTTTCGTTCTAGTATTACTTTTTGGACGTTTTCTCCCTCTTTTTCCCTGAATATATTTATTATTCCTTTTTTTCCTGATATTTCAAGCTCCACGGAATGGAACTCCGCTTTAGATAACAAAAATATAGGGTATATAAATAAAACATTTGAATAGAAACCTCAATGCATTTGAGCGTCTAGTTAAATGCCGCTTCTCTGGAAAATCAGATAGGTATTGGGACGATTCTGTGCGTCTTTCGTGTTTCTATCTATAAATACTTATTTTCATATTTCTTAAAATTAAATTCCACAAAATGAGATTCCAATGATCTGCTGTGCTTTTATTTTTTCAAAAGAATTGAAAATTGAATAGTAATTTACGAAGATCATGTTTGTTTGAAATCATTATGAAAGTGATCAACAGTGAAAAACTTGAATCTTATAATCCTTTAGTTACAATTTTTGAGACACTTGGAAGCTAGGGCTGAGCTAAGAGATTTTGCAACATGGTGCGAAAAACTATTTTATGGCTCTCCAAAATATCTGTACCCATGTTTCTCTACAGACTGATTCTAAATTCATCGGACCAGATTTTAAGAGGTGATGTAAGACTCCTAAACAAACATTTTCAGTCATAGAATGTGTGGTCGAAACGCAATAGCAAAGATGTAGAGGGTGTTTTCAGAGAGTGCACAACAGCACTTCACCAAAAGCAAATATCATATTTTTCCGACGAATTTGCTGCGATATGTTCTATCAATCATTAGAGAGTGCATATTCACCTTCGGCTTGAATTGGACTTTGTTTTTTTTTATTTGTGCAATGACCATCAAAATTATGTGGTGCCAAACAATGACTAAGCGGTATGATGAGTTGTGGTAGAACTTGCGTTACCCATGTTGCACCATGAGAATACCTACCGCATCACAACACCCTGTCTCCTCGCATAGTTGATTGATTTTATTGCAACAAATCCGTCAGAGAAATATGATATTTGGGTTTATTGTGTACTCTCTAAAAACACCCTTTACTGCCTTTGCTGTCGCAATTCAACCTCATATTCTATGACTCAGTCATGCCGAGAAAAATAGTAATGTTCCTCACAGAACATGGGTCCATTCGGTGAATATATGCAAAGGTTCAAAATCAGCCAGACTAAAACATGTAGGTGCCGTCATTCGGGAGGCGTGATACACTATGTGACACAGTGTGAGTACAAAAAGGGATGCCATTTAGAAGCACCAACAAACAGACGAGAGATCTTATGGAAACGGAAAATTATTTTGCAAAGATCTGCAACGAGAAAACTACAACAAGCCTTGCTGTATCTGATAAATAATAAAGAAACTATTTTGATAATAACTGGGAGCAGTGAACAATCCACTAGTGATTCGGAAGTAGAATCTGAAACAGATGCAGATTCAATATAAAGGGCAGTACTTAGGCTCTTATACCATAATATATAAGTAATACACATTGTATAATTTATGGTTGGGAATCAAGGACGTGTGTGTGTGTGAGCTATTTTTAAAAGTAAAGAATTAGTAAATCAGCGACCCTGTGGTAAAGAATTGGAAGAATAAAAAAGAAAAATTGTATATACACTTTCCTAGTATGTTAGTAATTTTGAAGCCTTGAATATTTGTACGAGCTCATGGTAATATTTGTTCCCAATAGATATTACCTTCAGAGTAATGCTTATGTGCATTCCACTATCAACGGAGACTGTTTGATTATTCCCGTCGCAGTGCAGGCTCTGTGTGTGTATATTGCATATTCTGTAGAACGAAAGTAATAGTATAATGCCTTGATCGGCATTATATATATAGCTACCGCAGTAGAAATCACTAAACCCTGCGCAAAATGTCACACATTTTTTAAAAAGAATATTTTTTCGGATTTGGTGCAGCTGATAGGTTCTTTCCTCTCCAACACCGAGAATAAAGACAGAAAAAGAAAATAAATACTCTATCTCTTTTTATTATTTATACTGTACTCATTTACTCCACCCCCCAAGGGTGGGAAAAAAACAACGCTCCCTCGGTTATCAAACTTTGAATAAAAGCTAATCCCACCCACTGAGAGTTGATCTGACAGGTTGGGGGTGCAAAACCTGTTTGTGAGCAGTCTTCTGTACAGAGCTAGCTGAGTTCTCCATTGCCGAAATAAGACGGTTTTAAAGACGCGAGATATTGCCGCTTCAAATGTTGAAATTTGAATCTACTTTTCTGACTAACTCACGGACTGACTGAGGTAGATGCATTTTCTCAGGACATACCGAGTCTATAGACTGTCATAAGCTTCTGAGAATTCAAATTGTATTTTAGCAATTCTTCATCTCCACAAATAACCATTCTTTCAATGAATCTTGTATTAACAAGTGGAGAGGACATTTCTATATGCATGTGACCATCTGATTGGCCTATGTCATTCACGAGCTATTAGTTGATTGCTGCCGCCATACATGTACGAAGTATAGGCGGAGATAGACCTGGAAGTCTGGGGGGGGGGGGCACGATGATGATGTCAATTCACATATACATTAGATCAGTCGACTCCACCTTTGACGTTGGTGGATCAATGCCCCCCCCCACGCTCCTCTGTATATCCGCCTATGATACGAATTTTTTCAACACATATATATATACGCTCCAAGGTTGAAATATTCTATCTGTTTCCATAGCTTTTATAGATGGTAGAGCACTCGTACGGCAAGCGAGAGACCGAAGTTCGAGTCCCCGTGGGGGCACAGAGATTGAATTTTCTTCCTTGTAATCTTCATTTCTGCAAATAACCAGTCTTTCAATGAATCTTGTAGGCGAGATATCTCGTAACTGACAAAATGAAAGTATCGGGTTAAGCGAGATACTCGTCAATGACGCCGTTAGGGTTAAATTAGTGTGCATGTAGGGACCATATTGTGACAAAAATCTTCAAATTTTATAAACAAAAGTTCCGTTTCCCGTGTTTCACAATTCATTTTTTTTCGTCTCGGATAGTTTATTTTTCACAATTCTCCAGAGGTCAGAGTGAAACCATACACATGCAGTGAATACATCACCGGTGGAATCGTGGGAAAAAAGAAAAGAGAAACGAGAGGCGATACAGAAAAGATTGTTTTCTCAGTCTCTCCATATATTTTTCCTTCTCTCCAGATGTTCCCTATCCGTCACATTTCGTTTCAATGGTTTTCAAAGAATCCCGTTAAACATCAGTGAAGCAGCGAATATGGGGCTTTCTCTGCCTATACCCTCTCTCTCCCCTTGGAAAAACTGCGAGGAAGCCATAAATTTCGGTTCTCGGCCAACAACGTCTTGAGGGCCCATTCGATCTCTTTTAAGCAGCTAGTCAACTTCCAGGAAATGTAATAGACTCCGGGATTTCCGTTTTTCTTCCGGAAAAAACGTGACCGTATTGCTTTTCCGCCTAGTCGAAGCAATTGAGAAAAATTGCTGGCTGGTCGAGTAATAATACAAGCAGCGAGGGTGAAGTCGAGAAATATATAGTATTAGGAAACGTTGTGTGTGTGTGAGAGAGAGTGTATGAGTGTGGAAGTATTATTCTATTCCTGAAGCATGCGAAAAATGAAAGAGGAGGCCATTTTTGTTGGGTATGAAATACTGCGGCACGGAATATAAGCCACCAAACGACACGAGACTAATTTGATGGAGAGCGTAAGCGCTTTGCATGAAACAAATGGCGTTACTTAACGTAAGTTATTGCTAACGGTAATATCTCAGAAAATATTATTGAGGTGTAGAGCTGTAAATAATGGCCGTAACAGAACGTTATGGAAATTATATTCATGTGATGGAGAACAGAAATTGTTGGCAGTTTCTGGAGTGAATCTATGCCAAATGTGTTGGGACAATCCATGAGAATTGAGTTAAAATTTTGATTTTGCTCCCTTAAATTTTTAGGTTATTGTAATTCATATTTGTCGGTATACTATCTATAATACCCGGCGCTGCCCGGGTTTTCTTCAATGAGGCTTTTTGGATCACGTGATATCTCTCTCTTTCTTTGAGGGACATACAAACCGTGTCCAAGTTAACCAATATGGCGACTTCCAGCGCGACTCATGAAAAAAACAAATCTAGATTTAAAGAAAACGTAGAAATGAATATACTTTTTTTCCTTTTTTAAGGGACGTTAAGTATTTCGATCCCCCCTGAACTTCAAGTTATCCATCTGCCTGTTTCAACTTTCAAAAAAGCTTAATTAAAGCTGTGTAATTTTTTCGATGTACTTTTTTACGGGCCCATAATTAATTTTCAACTATCTTAACCCACATGAATTTATGCAGTTGAATATAAAAAGACAATACGGAGACATTAATTTTCATGCTTGAGAAGATACAAATAAAAAGTTGAAATCAATGTTATTGCATGGATATCCAACTTAAAAGTAGGTCCGGCTAATTACTTCATATTTAATCTCCTGGGCTTCGTATGCCTAAGCGAACTCAATATTTCAGAAATCGAGAATTCAATCCAATTTTTAAAATTACTGGTGTGGCAGGAAACCCTCACTAAATTTCCGCATTTATACAGTGAAATCGGCAATTTTAACACTGATTTCTATGGGGATCATCCTTTGCCTGACCCTCAAAGGGATGCTGATGATGATCTGATGACAATTGAAAAAGTGGTGAACCAATATAAACCCAAAACCATTGTTGCTCGACAGTTTTTGCCCATTTAGGGCATTAGCCCTGCTCCGACGATTGTTTAAAGTAGCCTATCGATCAAGTCGGGTCCCATTTGGTGCATGCAAAATTTTGCGATTTAAAAAATTGTAGATTTGACACACACACACACACACACACACACACACACACACACACACACACGCACACACACACACACAGAGAGAGAGAGAAAATCAATTATATATATAGATATATTATTGGTTATTTACATTATACAGGGTGCGTGGGTAACAGGACGTATGACATTTTACCGGCGAACCGTTGATCCTAAGGACACACTTCTAATGAGAAAATGTATTCAAATAACGAGTAGTAATCAGATATACAGGATGATTCTGAAAAGATGGGAAAAACTGTAAGAGGGGATATAGTACACACCAGTACAAACAATCGTCATCAGAGAATGCATGGTCTAACATGAAATGCAAACGCGCTAGCGCGTTTCGAAACGGCCACTCCGCTAACGTCAAAATAGCATTCCTGTTGAAATTTATCGGGAGAAAAAAAAACACCATGCATGCAAATGTAACATGGGGAAGACGAAGAAACCGAATGCAAATCTGCGTCACGGTGAATAGAAGACACCGACGCCCTGTGAAGATAGCGCCCAAGCTGCGTGGTAGTAAGATGTTCGTCTACCACCGTGAAGATTGCTGCAACGGTCCCGGTTTCGAATCCAAAGGAGGATATAGGTAAGATATTTTCCCTAACGAACTTGAGGCGACCACCGACAGACAGCGCCTTTGTTTCCAACCGATTTCATTAATGACAGTAAATTGCAATACAGCGATATAGCCAGAGTTTTTGTTTGGTGAAGCCAAAAAGTGAAGTTATTCCACCGTGCAACCGTTCCAATAGTTGTAACGTACGGGACAATGGCGCACCTTAGTAATACTGAAAAAGCAGACATACATTTCCATTCCACCGTACATTCATGCCACCTCTTTGGTACTTCCGTTTGCAGCTCTGTGGATGAAATGCTTGTCTGCTTTTTCAGTATTACTAAGGTGCGCCATTATCCCGTACGTTAGAAGTGTTCGAACGGTTTCACGATTGAATAACTTCACAGGGCTGGCGACGGCCATTTTTATTCGTTGTGACGTCGATTTGCATACGGATTCTTCTTCTTCCCCAGGTTACATTTGCATTCATGGGGTTCTTTTTCTCCCTCGACAAATTTCAATAGGAATGACGTTTTAACGTTTGCGGAGCTGCCGTGCTAACGTGCTAATGCGTTTGCGTTTCATGTTAGACCACGTATTCTTTGATGACAATTTTTTGTATTGGTGTATACCATCACCTCTTAAAGTTTATCTCATCTTTTCTGAATCGCCCTGTATATGTCATTCATTTTGCAGGGGTTGTAAAATTAGTAAAAATAAAATAAAAAAGCATTTTATACAGTCCCCGTGCACCCAAAACCAGTTTAGAAAGGAAAGTTGTTATCCTGTCTCATTGTGGAGCTTAGCTAAAAAGATAAATTGGAAAAAAAAATATTGACAATAATTCTAATTTCATTGCACAAGCAAAAACCGGGACAAACCGGCGTCCTCTTTCGGGAAAGGGTGAAAAATAAGAAAAAACCAGAGCATCTGGCCATCCTAGACCGGGGCATCTAATTTGGAGGAATGAGTAGTCCAGAAAACTAGACTAGATTAGGTGAATGAATGGTAGCAATGTAGTTTCTATTGTCCACAGGCCACAAAACGGTAAATCCGCATCCGGGGGGGGGGGGGTTCTAAAATTATGTGGTCCTTGTCAGGTGCTCGAATTGCGTGGAAAAATGAGGTCGAAATGAAGAAAATTCTGCTGTGGCTGAATAATTTTTTTTTGTTTGTTTCGGTGGTAAATTTCAGAATTTCGATATCTGTGTGGAATGAAAAATAAATATCATTCTCTACCTCTTGCACAACATTTTAGAAATATGTGACATCCATATTTGTTATGGCATTTTGCCTGTTGTGGCCTTGCAATTGCATATTTGCATAGGGAATTTTCCACTGCGCAGCAGAAAAATCTATGTATACGGAAGCGCTTTCATTCTTAGTCATTCTCAGAATCTGAACGTTGATATTTTGTAAACTTATTAACCACGAAAAACTGGTGCCATTCTTAGTTATTTTTGTCCATAACCAACAAATAAGTATAAAAATAAAATTTTACCATCAAAAATATCCCTTTTAGGAAAATAACAGGATGTATTACATTGAAGAAACATCATTTAACTAAATAACCAAAGAAATTTAGTCATTTATTCGCTCGTTTTTTTTGTACTTTGTTGTATTTGTGTTTTCGTATTTCTTTTCTCTTGTCCATCTCTGTAATTGGGCAATCCTTGCCTGTTGAGACGTGAATAAATAAATAAATTTTTCCCTTTTTTTTCTGCCACCTATAAAGTAAAAAACACAACTGCTAATAATCCTTCAAATTAGAAGTAATGAATAATGATATGCTGCATAAAGCTATATAATATGGTGTAAATAAATATTTTTTAGCATTAATGTAAATTAAATGAGCAAATTTGTTGCAAAATTTTAACATTTGGTTATATACAGTAAAATAATATGAGTAAGACGACAACTCAGAAATATTATTATGTTCCTACTATTACAAGTTTTGTTACGTAACCACAAGAAATTGTGGGAGGAACAGAGCCCAGTATCCAAGTCATGTTCAAAGTACAAATGGAGCATGCGCTCTAAAAGGTCACAATAAGGGGGAAATTGAAATATTCAATATTAAAAAAAAATCGTTGGTAGACAAAAACCATATGACACATTCAAAATACATATAAGGTACTACTAGTAACTAGGTATAAATTCCTAAATTTAAACACGTACAGTTATTGCATGAGAATATCATTTTCGTAAATGAATAAATACAAACTCAAAGGCCAAAACAAACAAATTTCCCACAAAAAACAATGATGCCCGTAATACCCTTTTTGGCCTATGGTATACTGTTCTCTGTAATGGGTCGTAATCCACTATCTCATTGAGATGGCCATATTCAGAGTTCTCTAGTTCGTCATAGTGGGTTATAGATAGCCCTTGATGAAGTCCAGTATAAGGGTTATACCCAGGTCTTTCCTGATTTCAGCTCCGCGTATAAATTTAGGTGCCCTCACAAGGGACCTTAGGATTTTGTTCTGCTGAGATTGCAGGTTTTGCATGTTGCTATGACTTGCGTGGGCCCAGACCGGGGCTGCATATGTCATATTTGGTCGAAGTATAGATTTATACAGTACGCCTTCATTCTTTAAGGAGAGATGAGCTTGAGGAAATGTCACTTTGGAGAGCATGACGAGGGTTTAGGCGGCCTTATAAAATCCTAAATATGACATAGTGGCCTTTGCGTTCCGACTGAAATTGGCAAACAGTGCATACCCCCTGAGTCATTTCTTAGCCATCCTGGACTAGTAGTGAGATTTTCGCCATGGTTGTATATGTTTTATTTTTAAACTACTTAGAGTTTAATATTACCCACATTAGGTTATTAATCTAGGGGGTAAGAAAGCTTAAACAGGCTGGAGAGGAAATAAAAAGCAGAAAGTCACTCAACAGGGCAGTGACAGAATGTCACTTCATCAGCCTGTTAGGACGTCATTAAGTTATAATTAATGCTATTCTTTTAACATTAATCATTCATCATAATGTATATATTACCTACTCTCATTTTTATGTTTAGCGCCAACTATATATCATATTAATAAATACGATTATATGTTATTAAATGCCGTTAATTATGATTATTTGATTAAATATATATTATCTACAAAATTTGATATTTTGCAGTTGGTCTAATTTTTTTTTTTTCCAAAATACATGAAACAGTGAAATCTCAATATTTGTTGTCAAGAGGCCTGAGCCTGTACAGAGCAACTAATTAAAGATAAAGACGAAAGAAACAAAAAAATAACACAAAACTTATAATAAAAAAAAAATAGTTAAATAATGAAATGAATTTTTATTTACACTATATATAGTTTCTTATATACATTTTTCACAATCCACACACACATACACACACAAGCAGTGGTTAATAGGTAAGAAATCTGCGAGCGAAAAATATATGTATTTCTAATGTAAAAAAATGTACTGAAAATGTAAAAAATGTGATGTATGAGCATAATATCACATATATCTATATGAAGATTTTAACAGCTGGCTGATGAGAAGATATATTTAGGAAATAGAGCATAGACAATTCAACTTGCTTTGCGGGAAATCGAACCCACGCCCTTTCACTTTCCGGGTGAACGTCCTAGGAAAGTAAAAGGACATAGGTTCGATTCCCCGCAAAGGCAGTTGAATTTTCCTTCTTTCCTAAATATATCTTCGCATCAGCCTGCTGTTAAAAACCTTCGTATGGATAGCGGAGAGTGACGTCATCCTCGGATATCATATCTGAGATACAAGTGCAGTTTTAATGTTTAATAAATATTTTTATCATCAGCTATGCATCGATTATGTTTTGGGTAGGTATTAAAAATAAAATTCAGTTATAAAATTTATTTAGAAAAAAATTGATTGGTTTATTTTATTGCTCATTCACACTCATGCAAACATTTAGAAATAAAGAAAACTTCCGAAAATTGACATTTTACAGTGAAAATCAACCTCCGGTCATTCTGGCCGGTATCAATCCTTCTAGGTACAGCGAAACGTCGGTCCTTCTAGTCCTCCTTTTGTTAAATAAAATGATATTCATATTAATAACCAGAAGAAACAAACATATTGGAATCCAAGAAAAGACTTCTAACATGGAAACATTTCGAAAGTAAATTTCATTTAGGAAACTTTGGAAAACATTTAACCTGAATCGAAATCGGAAGAACACTTTTTCATTTCTTTTTATTATATGAAATAGAAAACTACGAGCAATACTTTACTTTGTATGTAGCAGTTCGATGAAACAACTGGTGCTATTTCATTGGAGTTTCTTCTAAATGTTTGTTTGGGACAATGAAACACAGAAATAAAAGGGGGCTTGGAGGCCATTAAAAAAAATCTTTGAACAAAGAACATGCCGCGAGTCTGATACACAGTAGCATAGAAAACAAATAAAAATAATATACTGCTCCCTCTCTCTCATAAGGTACATCGGCAAAGAAGTATTTTACGCATCTGTTTCAACAACTGGACAAACACAAAAGGTGTTATTATTATATTTTTTCTTCTGATTCAGTAGAATTGTTTCTACCATGAGATGAATTGAAGTATGTACTAAGAAATCACTGCCGCCGCTTTCAGACTAAAAATTAATGTTCCGGTACCATTGCTTTGAGTTTTTTTTGTTCCCTTCTTTCACCAAAGATCAGATTTGGTACTTCAATACATTCCAGACCACTTATTTTGGTACATGGATATTCTTCTGTGTTCTAGGTTTATTGCAAGGCTTTGTTTTGTTTTTCACTTTCTCGTTTCCAATGAGAAAAGATCACTTTTGGGTTAAGAGAGGACATTAATTTTTATGATGGATTGGAAAGGATGGGAATTAATTCTCTCTCAAAGAATTTTGGATAATTCAGAAATGGAAATATTCAATGTACCGTAAATGCGGGATACTTTGGACTATTTTTTCAAAAAATTTCAATGTCACTTTCCAATAAACCCAATGCTATTACTAATTTCAAGTTCTGATAACTTTTTTTTATATCGATAGGTTATCTTACATTATGTAAATGTACATAAAAAACGGATTTTTTTTAATTTAAGCTGATTAAAAAATAAAAACATTTTGGGCCTATGTTTACCCCTTGTATGTGGGTAACTTTGGCCCACTTCACTTTTTTCATATCTTAAAACATTTAACATCAGATATAATGTTATATACCGAATTATTTTCAATGTATACCTGGATAAGTCAATATGTGCTGTAAATAATAGTATACCATTGCGACGACCAACAGAAATTTTTATTATACCACTCTGCCGGAAAGAAATTTTCAGGAAACATTTTTATTATTTTTATGCTTGCATTTGCCATAAATTTATCAAATTAGCATCAGATATAAAATTTAATTGAATGTATATATAATAGATATGACCTGGAAGTTTTGGCACTAAAAATGACCGGAATAGGCAAGAAAAAAGACACAAAAAATTCCTAAAATAGGCACTGAAAAAGAAATAATTTATGTAAGAAAGAAAAAATATCTAAACACTAAGGTATTAAGAATCCGAAAACTAGCTAAAATTTTGTTGCACTTAACCAGTCTACCGTCTTAATTTTAGTTTATAATAACTGCATTATATTATCCGAGTTGAATTGATTTCAAGCCCAAAATAAAATGTTAGTAGACGCCTCAGGATTAGGTGAATTCCAAGTCCACCATTAGCTAGACGCGGATTCCGTAGATAGAATGATCTGTGATCTGTGCGGCTCCTTCCAGTTGCTCCAATTCTCGTTTATTTGTCGCATTATTTGGAATAATCATTATCATTCATGTAAGAAAAACATGCTAGCTTGTTCTATTTTTGTAAAAAAACGTGTATTTTTTTCTATATTACCACATATGCAAGACCCCTTCAAGCGCGGGGCCCTGTGTGGCCGCATTTGTCGTCCACCCCCCGAGGGCGAATCTAGTCAATTCAATCGAATACTGAATATGTATTTAAAATAAATAGTCATGCTTGTTTACAGTGTATTTATGGTGTAAAAGAAGTCAAAACAACATGGGTCCCAGAGCCCTGTCTCTTCCTAGCCCGCCTTGTGTGAGCCATGACGTCAACTAGTGACCTCTTGGGACAGTTATCGGTCAGCTATACATTATAGAATGCAGTCCGTAAATGGGTTTGCAACTGTGTACGATTATGTGCGTGTATAAATACAATTATTTATATTGCTTGATATATAGATGTATGCTTTATAAAACATTTAACATTTATACATTCTTTTCACTTAGTTTTGATCATACAAAACTCTTTACGGTCGACTTGTACATGCCCCGAACTGTTGACGACTATCTTGTACAATCTATTCATATAGATTGTACCGTATGATACATTTTGAACTGAAACAAAAATGGAATTTAAAAAAAAAAGAAGTTCAAGCTCACAAATATCAGTAGATATTCCATAAAAAACGAATACTTATATTGACAACATCCGTAGAAAACAAAACAAAACAATATAAAATTTTTCCAAAATTTATTTTTCATATTTAACTTTACAATTTCCAGGAAATGTGATCACTCGGTTGGAAATTCGTCGCTTTTACACACAAACAAAAATACACAACGCACCGAGTTTTCATTCCAGTTGTTTTTAACGATAAATATATTTTTTGTATAAGAAAATCGTTTTTATTGTCATTTTTTCTAGAATTTATTTCACACGGAATAGTTAGAATGTCTGTCTTCACCGAATACAAACATCGTATGTGAAGTAAAAAATAAAAAAAATACATAAAAAGGGAACGTTATCGAAAAATCAGCGTCGTGACAAACATCATCCAATTCTTTCTCATCCGATTCCTTATTTACGTAAGAAGACATCATCATGAACTCGATTCCCGTGGCCTTTGGAGAAACAAGAAAAGTTTACCTTCACAATCAAATTAAGATCCGGATTTATCCTCTTTTTTTTGTTACATATCCTATTTTTGTTTCCTATTTCCAAAGAGTAATTCGTAAGTTTCAGGTTCGTACTTTTTTTGTTACTCCTGTGCTCTTTTTTTTTTTCGTCTTTTCAACATTGATGTTTCTAATTTGTTGGATTGTGACTAGGATTTCAAAATAAGACTTTGAATTCTTTAAAGGAGAAAATGTTTCGATTTTTTTCTTTAATTTCTATCGATAATGTAAATAGTACTCTATAGAATGAAAGTAGATTTATAAGGATTTTTTCGTAAAACTTTTTAAATTTATTATTTACCTGTATACAGGGTGTCCCGTAAGTGCTAATGTGCGGCCTTTATCTCATCAACCGTCCGTCGTACAGGTATGATTCCAGTTCAAAATATTCTCAAAAGGCATTCAAAAATTATCCTGTACCAGTTTTGAGAGTTAAAATACAGTGTGTCACAAAATAAAAAAATCTAAATATTTATACCGTCTCCCCTGTGTTCTAACTTCCAATTAGAAAGTTGTTGCCCTGTATGTCCAGGGGCAAAAAAAAAAATCTAAGCACAACGATTGCTAAGATATTTGAATTCAAAAATGGGAGAAAAGTTATGAAAGAACAGCAAAATCTAAAGACTAAAAGGACGTTCCTTTTCAAACTTTTCTCGGATTTTCGAATTCGAATTTCTCAGCGAATATTGCACTTATAAACGTGGACTTCTTTCTGTTGGCTTCAGGAAAGACAGGGCAGCAATTTTCTAAATGGAAGTTAGAGAGCTGGGGGCCGTATAAAAATTTAGATTTTTTTTTAATATTTTGTTACACATTGCATTTTCACTCTCAAAACTGTTACAGGGTGATTTCTGAATGCCTTTTCAGCATTTTTCAAACTAAATCAGTATCTCTTCGACGGGCGGTTGATGAGATAAAGGCCAAATTAGCACTTCCAGGACACCCTGTATAATCCGTTTATTTTATGTTGAAAAAAGCATCGGAATTTCTTAGTGTGTGTTTCATTGTCTGGAGTGTTTTTCTTTTTTCTAAAAGGTTAAAATCGAACTGATATAAAGTAATAAAAAATAGTATAAAAATGTATTTGTTAATTAACAATTAATTATGATAATACATCTGACAATACATAAAACGAGCAGATGGCGTATATTTGCGAGGGGAAATGCCGACATTTTCTTCTACAAAAGCGTGACCAAAACACCCTCCCATTTTCAAATATAATTTTTGTCATGTCACTTCATTATAAAGGAAAATTCACAATGAAAGAAAAAAATTTTTATTTAATTTCAGGCAATTTCTGAACTGATAAGTATTCAGAAGAGAAATTCAAAATTATTTAGAAAATATGTGAAAATTGATAAATACTTTAGAAATTGATAAATACTTTAGAAATTGATAAATACTTTAGAAATTGATAAATACTTTAGAAATTGATAAATACTTTAGAAATTGCTACAAAAAATACTTTAGAAATTGATAAATACTTTAGAAATTGCTACAAGAAAATATTTTAGAAATTGATAAATTGAAATTTAGAATTCGACAAAAATAATTTGGAAATTGAAAAATAATTTGGGAACTAATGAATGAAATAGTTTTGGAACTGATGCAAAAAATTATTTGAGAATTGAGGAAAATTCAAAATTAATAAAAGAAATACATGAAAAACTGATTAAGATAACAATCTCAGAATCGATGATTTAGTGAAAGAACGCGTTCCATAATCAATGAAAGACAGTTTCTCAGAATCGATGAACACTCACGTTTAATGAACGAGGCAGTTTCTTATTAAATTCATGACAAATGAAATGATAGAAAAATAAATAATTCCAGAATTTATATGAAAGAAATAATTTTAAATCGATAAAAATTTTTAGTAAATTAATTTTTTTAGAACTACTGATTATTTTGGAAAAAATCAAAAATCTCATTTTCTTCTGTTTGACTTGGACTGTGTCATGACTTGCCCTGGGTCAAAGCCTGCGAAGCCCCCTCCGCCACGATTTTTTTCACACCGGGTTCCACTTCTGGTTAGATCGACACTGATGAAAGTTTCATACCATGTTGGTTGAACCTATTTCATAAATTTACTAATATTCGATACATGCACGCTATTAGGCCAAAGCGTTTTACTCGCCCCATACAGACACGTCTTTCTTTTGAGTGCAGAATAAATCAAGACATCATCTTCTAGAACACAGGCTTACCAACAAGAAAAGGCTTGCGGCATTTTTGAATCAAATTACACGTTAGAGAATGTTCTCGGGGTCTTGAAACAAGCAATAATTCTGACACAACTCAGGATAGCAGCTATCGCATATTTTGTGGATGTACATTTTCATTTGATTCGTCACCAAATTACGACAATCCTTCTTTCTCCAACCGTAGATTGCCTCGTTTCAAAACATCAATCGTTCTCCCTAAAACAAATTACCTGTAATGTTTGCCAGAGTGGAAATTCAACAAGCATCGCGGGAGGAGATGGAGGGAATCGTGTTACCAAATTGAGCATTTCCTATAGCCTATAATATACATAAAATATACCTCTCCTCCTCTCTCTCTCTCGATGCCAATATATTTTTTATGGGATTATTTTCTCTAGTTTCTTCAATCTCGCGTGAGCAAAAAAAAAATAAGAATAAAAATCACGAAACAAACGAGTTATAGGCAAATAAAATCCCATCCTGTCCTCTTTTATCTCAATTTTTGTCGTCGCCAATATAAGCGGTGGATAAATCAAGTCTCGTTGGTGGTATTTCGAGGGTGGGTTGGGAGGCAAAATTGCGATGGTTGGAGGGATATTGTCTCCCTCTTCCACAAAAATCTCGACCATATATCTTCAGCTAGACAATGGTCGGGATGACATTTAGTGTGTGTGGATGCATTTTCGACAACGACTTGGTCTTTTTTTCCATTCTTCTATTTTACCCGAACCCAACCAACTCACTCTTCTTATATGGTTCTCGCACAAAATTATGGGAAAAAGAGTGGCATCGGGTGTAAATAGGAGAGGAAAAGAGGGATAGAATAACAGCGGATGTGGCACCAGAATGTGTTCTTTCTCTCTCTCTCCCTTATTCTTATTACAGAGCGTCTAGCTTAAACTTATAATCCTACAACATCTCCCTCGCAACAGAAATCACCAGAAATATTGCTTCAATCTTCTACTTCTGGAGAGGTTGGTCGGGAAACATTCGTTGATAAATTTCCGGTACGTCGCCAACCACGAGGCATTTTCCTATGAATAAAGAAGAACGCCGGTTTAATGATACAGAAGCCAAAGAAGTACCAAAAAAAGTACCGAGGGAAATGATTTTTCCATGCTAAATTGATGTTTGCAGGGATTTTAATGATCCGTTTTTACCCTTTTCAAAGATTTTTTTTATCAAGAATTTCATTTTATATTTTCATATTTATAGTGGAATTTGCCGTGTCTCAGCACTATCCTTGGGATAAAAATACCGGTACATAACGATTTTGGGTGACTATAGAATGCGTCATTTTTGAATAAACAGCAGCTGGAATCGTTGTGAAATATAAGACGTGTTTTTAAAACGACGTCATGGAAATACTTGCAGACAAAATCGTGATATATGATTATCCAGAGACGTACCAATATATGAAGAACACACACACACACACACCTAAGAGCTTTCAATGGGATCTACCTCTCTCAATTATTCTTATTACATCATCTAGCTTGAAAACTTATAATCCTATAACATCTCTCCTCCCCGAACAGAAATCACCTGAAATCAATCTTCTATTTCTAGAGGGGATGGTTGGAGAGTACTCGCTGATAAATTGCAACCATGAGCATTTTCCCACATACAGTACATTTTCCTATGAATAAAGAATAATGCCGATTCAATGATACAGAAGCCAAAAAAAAGTACCAAAGAAGCACCGAGGATAATGATTTTTCATGCTAAAGGGATGTTTCCAGGAATTTTAGTGATCCGTTTTTACCCTTTAAGGATTTCTATCAAAAACTGCATTTTGCATTTTGTTGTATTACAGCGTAATTTACTGTGGAAAAAAAAATGCCGACGTATAACGATTTTGGTGACTATAGAAGACGTCATTTCCGAACAAACAGCAGCTGGAATCGTTGTGAAATATGAGACGTTTTCTTAAGACGATGACTAGACAGTCGGATGATGTCTAGTCATCGAAATCCTCGCAGACAAAATTGTGATTTACGATTGTCCAGAGAAGCAATGTGTATGATGAATATCTGAGAGCTTTCGGTACATTACCGGTCTGTTTTTGTTTTGTGAAAGCGGAGGAATATTTATTACTTAGGATCCGGAATTTGCGACGATTTTCTCACAAGAAGACTCGGATTAAAAGTCTTATGAATGATTATCTGTAAATTTATTTAATAAAATTCGCCATATCTACCGTCAGAGAAATGGTAATTACTTACATTTACTGGACATTATGCTCAAACTTCAGTCTAGATAAATTTCGTATTAGTGTTTTACAATTAATACACGTGAAGAAGGTCCACGTTACAAGACTGATAAAACTTTTTATGTTTCTAACTTCTTTACACTTAATTGAATGTAATTTAATTTTTATGGCAAATTACGTGCACTGCACCCATCGCGTACCGGACAAACCGATAAATGGTTGAATTTAAGTGATATTTCCACATTTTTTCCATATCCATCATACTTACAAACTTTTGTTCGGAAATTACTCATAATCGACGGCAAACGTTATAAATGTAGTGAAATTTATCAAACTCACTGAGACGATTATTGATTATGCATAATAATCAGCGAATTCTGCAGTCACCTCATTATCACATTTACCGTAACATATACACAGACAACACTTTACGGCATACGCCAATTCGTTGTAAATTCCTCAGAGGCATGTTTACGAAAGACATGTAGAACAAAAATTGTGTTTTTCGATTGAATTCAATGACACAGATTCCCTTATTTTATATACAGTACAATTTTTTTCAGTTTATAAAAACAAAATTTTGGAAAAAGGATTCTGGAACGATTGCCCTTACTCCTATTTCTCAGAATTCCCTTCCACATTTTATCTATTTAAATGGAAATTCATGTATTGAGGGGACACATTTTTAAAATTTAAGCCCTTGCATTCTAAAAATAGCAAATGACCGAGCCCCAAAAAAAGCTTGCGCCCGGCATTTAAGCTAAAGCCTTGTCAGCCTCTCTTATGGAAGCTCTAGTATACGCCATCTGATATTTAAAAGGACCACAAAATTGTTTTGACTCCAGACTTTAATCTATCGACCCCCACTCCCTTATCGAAAACCAAAAAAATTAATTAACCATTAATTTTAACACATTGAATTCAAATGAAAATTTCTTATTAGTCTATATTTCTTGCTAAAAATGCTTTAATTACATTTCAGTATCAATATAATAACAATTTTAGGTCTCTTAGTTTAAAAAATATGTGTTTCAACAAGCTTGGCGCCTTATTTATACACCAAAAGGCGCCAAATTGGAACGGCCACTTTTTAGTCATTTTTTGTCCCCTGCGTCTCAAATTTCATAGAAAAGCAACATTTTTTTTATTTTGCTCTGTAGGTACATATCAATGGATTGTATGGTATGATAAACCATCAATGAATAAAAAAATATAAACCCACTTGTTTTTATGGCACAAATTTGCAAATTTTTCATAACTTTCAACTTTTTTTGCCAAAATTATCATGAAAATAAAATCATACACAGTAAAGTGCATGCTACAATTATATTGATATGTGCCTACAGAGCAAAATAAAATAAAATTGATGCTTTTCAATGAAATTTGAGATGCAGGGGACAAAAAATGACTAAAAAGTGACCGTTCCAATTTGGTGCCTTTTGGTGTATAAATAAGACGCCAAGCTTGTTGAAACACATTTTTTTAAACTGACACCTAAAATTATTATATTGATACTGAAATGTCATTAAAGCATTTTTTAAGAATAACCAAATTAGAATAACCCAAATGGGATTGTTAAAGTTACAAGAGTTTCTTAGTAAGAAACTAAGCCGCTGTGGTGGTCGAGTGGTTATAGTGCCGGACTCGTGATGCGAGGATCCGGGTTCGAACCCCACAGTGGTGGTCGGCTGAAGTTGGTTTTCTGTGGTTCCCAACTTCAAGGCGCAAATGCGAGCCGATCTCCCCGTTAAAAAGTCTCGCCACAGAGAGCAACAGTCCTACAACGGTAAATCATTCAACCATAACACTTCACTCATAGTTAGAAAAACTGGGGGCAGATGACAGCACTACACATAGCAAGCATTACACAGAAACAAACTTTACGTCAGGTTGCACTACACGTACACGCACATTCCCGCATGTACCGATTCATTGGGGTTTCGTTGGGGGGTTCTGCGGGGGGGGGGGTGCATGTGTGGTGTAGCAGTAGTAGGTAGGGCCTCCAAAAAATGGCTCGGGGATCCATGATGTTCTTAAGTCAGCCACCTCGTTGGGCAATTTGCCTGTTGTGGCGTTGTATTTGTATAATGTTTTAGATTGAAAGTGGAAAAAAATTAATTCAAAGTAATTTCAGATTCAATTAATTTAAAAATTAATCTAAATTAACTAAAATTATTTAAGTAATATAAATAAAATTAAGTAAGAGTAATTTATTTATTTTAGGTCCCTTCCACTTATATTTCCGGGGCATTTCTACACATTATTTGGCGTATTAATAACATTGTATTTGGATTTTTTTTTTCTAAAATAAGCAGTCATGAAAACTATTTCTGTAATCTCATTTAAGATATTTCAAAACATATTTTAAACTTACGCAATGATATAACATTACCAACTGATTTTCTACATTTTTTTCAAATTTAATAAAATTTCGTGATTTTTTAAAAACCATTTTATCCATGATATTTTGCGATAGAAATGAATTTAAATTGTTATAATGGAAAGAAATTCTATTTAGCTCAATACACAGATTCTAATTCTTGAAACTATAAATAAATATATCTAAGTTAAAAAAATTTAAAAATCAAATTTTCTTTTAATAATTCTGAAAAAAAATATTCTCAGAGATAATAATTTCATTTGAATTATATTAATTGAAAAGCTCTCTCGGTTACAAATACCAAAAGTTATTAAGAAAATTTTCAAATAATAAATTTTAATATTCTCTTCTCCATTCTATTTAACGATAAAGCTAATATTTACATAAAAATATGTTTGATATTCTAATATTCTAAATTCAAAACTGATCCATAAATTTTCTATATTCATGATAAAATATTTAAAAAATTTGCATATACAGTGTCTTTTCTGCGGAGAAAATCAGTCGTTTCCTAATTGAAAAAAAAATACGCTATAGAACTAATTACTAATTAAGTTAATATAAATGTTTCAGATATTACTTTTGCCAAGGGAATTCGGGTGATAAGAAAATAATTTATTCATTGATAATTGTGAAAAATAATCGTCAATATTTTTTATATATTCTCTTTCTCATGATTTGTTTCAAAAATGAGAAACATGCCATTTATATAATATCTGAGTCAATAAAAATAGAGGGTAGAATTTTGCTTCATGTTACGGATACTGGATAAATAAATTTATTACGTGATGGAGATGACTCAATTTATTTTCTTCCAAATGTTATTAAGAAAAATTGCAAATAATAAATTTTATGTTATTAACTCCATTCTATTTAATGATGAAGCTAATATTTACATAAAAATATAAGATTACAAAATGTTTGATATTCATACATCCGTTTAAAAAATTTAATTTTTTTTAAATTTAATTTATTTTGTAAGATTTAATTTCTTATTTTGGCATTTATATTAAAGACATTTGAAGTTTATATTAAAGACATTTGAAGTTTATATTAAAAGCATTTGACATTTACATTAACAATGAAATTTCTTATTTTGAGATTTATACAACATGTAATTATTCCTGCTATTTCATATCATTTACATCAGGGCTACTACTACTTAACTGAACATGTACCTCGCACACATTCCTTTCCGGAATTTCTAACGAATCGGCACATGCCGGTATGCGTGTTCTGAGTGTATGCTTAGCCCTAACGTATTTATGTTGTTGAGTTGCGCTTGTTTCGTGTTCATGCTGCCATCTGGGCTGCACAACCTTCTCAATCCGTGGACCAGACAATGGTATTTCTGCCGATCGAGGGCCAGAAACTTGTATATAAAGGGTGGTACTTATTTTACGGGCTATTTTGGTAATTTTGGCAGTCGGAAATTCTTTTATAAAATGTCCCGTTTTTTCACTTTTCAAAGAAAGTTGGTTGCATTTTTGAAGTCAATAATTCAGGTTTTTTTTCATGTCTTATAAATAATGTTATGATGATTTTGATAAATTTTCATAAATAATTATAGTCGTGAAATACATTCATCTCCCACATTTGTCAAACATTTTTTGTTTCATCGCTTTTCAAAACATCGCTTTTTTTGATGAATTACGTTTTGACTTACAATATATCCATAATTTTCCAAGATTAGTAATTTTTCAGAAATTTTAAGTGATATTTGGCAACTTTACTTACCTTTGACAAATGTTTCGCTTGTAAAGGGCAACTTTACCTCCCTTTTGACAAGTTTTTTGGCCGTAATTGGCAACTTTACTTGCATTGGAAACTTCTTTGGAAATATCCCATATTTTTGCGAAAGAAATATGGCCAGCCTAGAAATTTATCGTGTTGTGTATGTATTGTTACTTTTATAGCGGAACAATTTTCGCAGGCTGGACGAAACCCGTTGACGAGCCGAATGCGGGTGGTCACTCATACGATCATTCACTCGGATGGTCACTCCCCCATCACTTATCGCCGTCAAGAAGGAAACGTCCAGTGGCTAAAAGCAGACACAGACATGACCGCTGACTGTCCAGAGAGACCATCTTGGGATGGTTTGCGCTCTTTCCCAAAGGACGGTCTCGGAGAGAATTGTGAATGTACCGGTGACGAAACGTAATTAAGGGTGTAATGCTGGTGGCCAAGATTCTTTAAACCCTTAAAATGTGTGAGACCCCCCCCCCTTAATATTAAAAATATTGTTTTTCTTTTAATTTTTATCAATAAATATATTTAATAAAATAAACAAATTTTCCACTCCGAAAAGTGCACTACAATTATTCCCGTTTACAAAACTTAAGCACTAGTTACCGTCTATTATACCTGCCAATTTCATCTCAGATTATCCCTCTGTACTGCGCATGTTACTTTTATCATAAATCAATATTTTTGCAAATATATAGTTATAATATTTATCTGCATGAATGGGAACTTAATGTATAGTTTTCAATCACACTTCAACTTGATAAATTATACCACATTATTACAATTATTGTAATTTTTTTAAACAACTTTTCTTCACACACACAAATCTAAATCTATATATGCAGTCGAATTCGGATATAACGACTTTGGTTGCAATGCCACCTCGGTTATAACGTCGATAAGTGAAAAAAAAGAATTTCTAAGAAGTTTGGCGCTTCGAAGTGCTGCTCCCAACTAATGACCCGTGTACAGGACATAATCGTTTTTTCCCGTAATTTTGCCCTTTGAATTTTTTTACGTAACAAAAATATCACGTTTTCTCTGTTTATTTATTTTTTTTCAACGAAACTTACTTTAATTATTAATCTTTACTACTGGAAAGGAGCTGAAAGTATTTCACATAATTTATAAATTGTAAAACTGAATATGACCAGAAATATTCATCTCACTTAATTGAAAAATGTTTGTTCCCCGTAAAATACATTTTAAGTTATTATTCGTCAGGCATATTTGGCGATTTGTCCTACAGTTGGTGATATTTTTAGCGAAAATTCTTGATATCTACTATCTATAACCCCAATTTCCAGTTTTCTCTCGATCAATCATGACTATCGCAATCGTAATGAAATAACAGCTTCTTGCACAGCATTAGATTACATTGTTTGTCAAAAAAGTCTGGAAAACGAGAACCGGTTGTAACGATACCTTGGTTATTAACTATAAAAAACCCACGGAATCTGTCAAGTCGTTATAACCGAGTTTGACTGTACAGTAATTGGTTCATAATTGTTATCTTCGTTGTCCGTTTCTGAGAGATAATAATATCTTTTTTTCCTATTTCTAAAAAATAAAATAAACAGAATTGAAAATTTATGAATGTTTTAAATGAGCTGGAAAAATTCTGATTTTTAGAAAAAAATATATCTGAAAAATAAGAAAGAAACATTCTTTGAGTTTATGTTTTTTCACAAGAAAATATCGTCAAGGATTTCCTAAATGTTGGGTACATATTCGTGCATCTATATCATTTGTTTGTTTTTCTATCTTCCTTCGTGGAATGCGAACTTTTATTTTCTCGTGGAAAATTATAGCAGCCATTAATGTCTCACCAAGGAAAACCCAAAAACTGAAGATGGCCTTTATATTTGAAGTTATGTTTTTCTATCTGTTTTTGCCGTAAATGTGAATTATTATAAGCTCCGTTGAGTGTCCCTTAGAGCGCCGTATGAGATGCTCTATCTTTTTCTTTCTTGGTCAAACTCGAAGAAAAATAGTAATGGCCCATAAGTGTTAGTTTGTGCACGAGGTGAACAACATGTGAGAAACGGTATATTCTATTTTCCCGGCTGGAATGTCCCGAATGACCAGACGGAAAGAGAACTTTCGAGTGGTAACGCTGAGATTCTAGCACGACAAGAATAATCATCATGTGCCTTAATCTAAAAAAAAAATAATGTTTTTGTATTATTTTTCTTCATTTTGATTTGATTTAGTCGAACTTAGTAAATTCGAAGTCCATAGTCAATGCAAATAAGTTCGAATTATCAAATTGAAGGGGGGTTGGTGCACGCAAATTTTCTAAAACACATTTTCGAATTTTTCAATTTTCAATCACTATGAAATTTTCTGCGTCTAATTGTATTTAAGTATTTGTTCAACCTGTACTAGAAGTATTTTTGAAATATTTTAATATAAACTGATGGCAGACATTATTACATGCTAATATGTTTCCCACTAAAAGACTTTTCTCAAAACAAAGTTTTTTCTTAGATAAGGAACATTTTTTCGAACACCACTCATTCAAATGTCTTAAAAATTTGTATGTCTCTCAACACTATGTTGTTACTTATTTTAACGCGAGGATTTTTTACTGAAATTAATTTAAAAAAATTAAGGTGCAATATATTGGTAAATTTCGGTGATTTTTGAAAAAGTTGCATGTTACTGAAGTGAAAATTTGAGAAAAAAAAACCTGACAATTAAAATCCCAAATGCTCGTGTTAAATTGTATAAAAATATTCAGAGTATTTGGGAAAAAAATTGAGTGCCTTAAGTGGATAGAAAAGTTTTAAATGTTCTTTTAAGGATGGAGATTTTTCCCATAGGAAAGCATGTGATGACCAAATAGTGCACCGACCCCCTTTATTCATCTTGGATCAGTAAAGTGACTATAAATTGCAACTTAACCAGTCATCTGGTCAGTTAATTTCTCGGTGTGGTACACGCGGTGCCCTTTTTTATGCTCATGAGAGCGTATTTTTCCTTTTTTGGAAGTTTGAAGCTAATAAAAAATATTTTTTTGATTGAATTTTGTATGAATGCATTAATCCCGAGTATATCATGTTCTTTGCTGTTTTTGAAATAAAAATAAATAAATAATAACAATAAAAATTGAAGTAATTACTAATTAGTATTCAATATTCAAAATAGAAATATTGAATTATTTTAATTGTGAACACTGCCATCATGGAATGTTCAAATGAATGCAGGAAATATATTTCTTGAAATATGATTGTTCGACTCCATCTACTAGCGAGCAAATAATGTAGACTCATGCCTTAGAGGTGGCAGTAGTCGCATGACTAATTATTCCATCATATCCACATGATATAGACCAAAAGCCAGCATGACATCATATGCCGCCATAGGCACCACCTTTACGTATGGCCGCGACTGCATATGCCGTTGTAGCCAAATGACTGGTTAATCATCAACATTCACGTATGATAACAATTATTAATTATTAAAATTTTATCATCAGTTACGAAACTTTTTCCCAAATATTAATGATTCATAACCATAGTAATTTATCTTAGCTGCTACATTATTCCACTGTTTTGGAATCAGCATCACTGCAGAATTTCTTAACCACATGATCAAAGCCTGATTCCCAGAAATAGTTCATGATCACCCATTATGAAACTGTTTTTAATTCTTCTTATCATTCTTATGCTATGAAAGAAATATACTTTCACCCTAATGTATTAACATCTAAACATTCCGATAATTTTCATACTTTTAATGACGACAGGAATATTCATATTTTGAATGTTACACCTTGATCTATAAGTTGAAAAACATAATCGATATTAAGTGGCTCAAAGTCTCGATGCACTCCAGGTCGACAATGGGCAATAAATTATCCATTAAATGGGCATTAAGTTATCTAAAAAGTAGAGAAAAACAGAATTGTCAAACTATTTTTCTTTAAAAAATTGTTGAAGAAAGCAAAGTCCGCCTTGTTGTAGAATTTTTCGAAGCTAAATTTGCTCATAACAAAAATCATGATTTTCTTCCTCCAACTTCGAATGATCCAAAAGATTCGAAAAAATTTCGAATTAAGCAAAGAAGTTTTAACATTAAATTAGATAGAAAACTCAGAGGGAAGTTCATAAAAGTTCAAATTATCCAAAGTTCGAATTCATCAAGTTCTATAGTATATATAATTCCCATTATTTTAGAACAGGTTTGTACACTGTACAGCGTCCGGGCCGCTGTCAAAATACGGCCCGTCAAGGAGTTCCATCCGGCTCGCAAAAGTTTTTCCGGTAGAAAAGTATCAGTACCCACATCACGTGGTACGAGTGAACCTCAAAAGTGGATATCTGACAATTCTTATTGCCTTATTAAACCTCGCTCTTCCCGGCATGCCGGAAACGGACCAGACTCTAACATTTAAAAAGATGGTATCCCGTGAGCTTCCAGGCATGCTGGGGAATATGGTAAGTAACATATGAATTTGATAATAAAGTAAAACTTATTATAGTAAGACTCAAAAACCCCACTGGTATGGCCCACAATCAATTTAAGGTTTACTTTCTTTGATAATATTTCATACTGTCATTGGAATATTAGAAGGAGAAAAAATGTTCAGGGGATGTTGAAAAAATGTTCAGCATCTGATAGCAATTCTTTGATTTATGGTCCATACTTTAATATGTTAGTTTTAATTTTGAAGAAAATGACAGCAACATGATAGCTAGTAGAAATTAAACTTGACAAGGATCTGTGAAGGCAATACATTGAAAACAAAGACAAAATATAGTAGGTATTGAGAAGATTTTTTTCCCATGTCAAATATCATGTAATAAATATAAGGAGGTGAAAAAGTGATCGAATTTTGCCTTATAGTTTGGATAAAATAATGTCCTCAATGAAAAAATGAAATGATGAGATGATATATACAGGGTATACAAGGAAGGGATGGACGAATCTCCAAAAATTTACGGAGAGCGACATCATCTTCTGATAAGTTGCCATCTGGTGGCAGTGTCAGTAGTGTGAACTTTGGCCTAAGGCAGGTCTGGCTGTCCATGTACGGCCCTGTTCAGCGCACAGGAGCTCTAAAGATAGAGGATTCGTTGTCTACGTAGTCAAGGGCGCTTGGGTTCGATTCCCAGCAGGGACTGTTCAATTTTCTTTCCTTGATTTATCTTCGCATCAGCCAGTTGCCAAAACCTGCGCTTTGTGCATCATCGGGCAATTTTGTTTCAATCCAGATTGTAATCAATTTTGAGTTTTTTTTAGAAGAATTTAGACTTTAACTGAATTATTTTTAAAGTTTATTTCTTATTAGTTCTTTTCGTACCACCCATTCTTCAAATAAATGACACACTTCAGACCATTCCAATTAGTTAGTAAGTAAAAAAACTGATTATTTCAAATAACTCGTGACTAATTGTAGAACTCTATTTGAATTTCATACAAAAAATTTCTCGATTTTTTTAAAGTTTTTATGAAAAAAATCTTGTTGATGTTGTAAATATTTGAGAAGCCTTCTTCTAATGAGTGACGTTCATATTTTTAGGACAATATGTCTGGAACTATAGGTGCCCCTTATTAAAATGTTTTACTGTGTATTTACTTGACCATTATAGGGATACAAATTTAAAAGAATACAGAAGATTCATAGTAGCTTCTACAATGTAAAAAATATACCAGAAATATATAGTCCCGTATCCTCTTTTTGAACACGTTTTCAAAAAAGAAAGTCGCAATTATACTGTGGTTAAATCTGAGTCTTCGCATGTGGTGCACGAAAGATCCCGATAACAGATAGGCACACACACACACACACAGTAGGACTAAAAGAATATCTTGAGTAAAGATGCTTATCAATGAATAAATACCTCTGCATTCGCTAGCAGACACATGTTTTCATCGTTATCTTCATGATCAAAAAATATACGAAACTCATGCGTGTTTCCCAAGATACACACTGTGCATTTTTTAAAACAATAACGTGAAGGACGGAAGTCATATTTAAACGCTTAGTAATTGCGCTGGAATAAAGTCACACCGATGTGAAATAGAGATAAGCCGTTACGGTTAATTAAGGTGTAAAACGATAGCATCCGCATAAGTGAAATAATTGGAGAAAAATACCCAGTGTATTTACGTGGAGGAAGTTTCAACATTTAGAATTTTGTCTTGAAAGTGAAATGAGAAACAGCAAGAAACACATGGCTTGGTGTCAATGTATTTTCCAATACGATATTCTATTACTTTTTTATCAGAGATTCCATTTGTACGTACCCTTAGGAATGAGATTAGGGTATTGTGTGAATACTTCGTGGCACTTCTGAAGTACCTTGATACACTAATCAGGAATCATTGAAATGAGTAGAAGGCTTGCTTACTGTTAGAAATTACTCTTGAGCAGACCTAGATACACTTTGAAGGCATTCATTGAAATATTTAGGAAGCTTTTACACCGTCAGCTTTCTTCACTGTGAAATCCGTGCAAGTCTTGCGTACCCCCTGAAATGCATAGGAAGCTTGCCTACAAGTATATATCAGTAGAAAATATGCGTACAGTCAGAAATGCGGAGAAATAGCTGTTAGCTTTTTTTACTGATAAAAATGTGTACGAGTCTTGTGCAGATCCCTTGAGCTTGCGAACGCCTTGAAATATGTTGAAGATTTGTGTATCTCTTGAAGTGAGTAGAAAGGTTTGCTCACCTCTGAATATACGAAGTAGTTTTGCGTAGACCCAATTTTGTAAGAAACAATGCCGAAACATCCATGCCTAATTTTGTAAGAAACAACTAGGCATATGTGTATACCCTTTTTCTACTTATTATACTATGACTAGCGTATATGGATGTTTTTACTTCAGTTTTCAGATTTCTATTATGCTACTTATTTTTTGCGTTTCTCTCTTTGAATGACTGATCACTAGAATGCGGAAATTCAGGCAAAAAATTCCTTTTTTGCCTATTTTCAAATTTTTCATGCGTAAATATTTTTTTTAGAAATTTTTTCTGCCGTAAATGACTATTTCGATATTGTTTTATATTTATTCGTGAACTTTAGAGGCCTTATTCTGTAGAAATTAGATATTTTTAGCATTAACTTCAAAAGAGTTTTTATGTTTGAAATCTTCAACCCTGAAGACAAATTAAGGGTGCTTGGCCGATTGCCATGAAAATGGAAGGGTTTGGATTTCCGTGTTCGATTCGACGTCGATTGCCCTCAGCCGGGTTTTTGTCATTGTAGGTGATGGAAGGGGAAAGGGGAATTTCGAAACTTCTCAAATGTTATTTAAGTAATCAGTAATCATGTGTAAAACTTATGTGCAATTTGGTTGAGAAATTGGAAGAGTGACCAAAATGTGATGATGCGGAAAGAGATGTCTTTACTATAGTGCTCTGCTGTGGATCTGAAACATTAATTTCTAAATTGATGCATGTTATGGGAATATTTTTGTCTTTGTTTGGGGAAATTCATGTTACAAGTTATTATTTACATAAAATTTATATATTATAGTTGAGTTTCATCCCAGAGAAACTTGATGCAGTCAAATATCAGTTAACACATTTTTATTTTATTTTGTTGAAGTACACAAATTTGATTCCCTTTCAAGACAATTTAAGGTCCAATTTTGTGCAAATAAAAGTAACTTTCGTTTTTAGCGTCATCCATCTTTGACTTTAAATGTTATTTTCTAAATTTTACTTGATTAAAGTTTGGCCATATTTTTTCATTTTTTTTCTCTACTTGTTTCTTTTATCTGGGAAGTCAATTCCTCAATAACTTCCAAAATAATTGATTATTTTGGTAAGTTATGATACTTATAAAATAATCGGATACAGTGAAAATATCGGTTAATACAATGCATCCATCCTCTGCCTTATAGAGCCAGAACCTTAAAAAAAAACTTTTAAAGACTTCATGACCTTTGCACACGTATTTCGTAGTGTCTATTTTTGTGTTGAATGTAGGAACGGAAAAGGGGGAGGGGGGGGGGGTAAAATGTTTCAGGATGTAAAAAATTTTGCATTGTAAGTAAGAAGTGGGATGAAAGGATATTTTTATAACGATAGGTAATGAAAATATAAAGCAGTTTTAACATTTTTATTACTTTGCAGTGTTGAACAGACGATCTGTATTCCTTGCTGTTGGCTGCGGAATTTTTTTTTAATTCTCTTTGATGCTTCATCTACAACGTTTTCGTTGCTTTGCGTCTTCAATTTTCCGCTTAAGCATCCAAAAATAGCACAGACATACAAAGAAAACAAAATTGACAGCTTTCTTAGATTTGATAACTGATTTATGCTATTTTTAGTGCTAATTTCAAAAATGAAATTCATTTTTTTCTATCCCATAAGGATTTTTTCGCATAAAAATTTCATATTTCGTGGGAAATTACTTAAATCCAAATATTTTGGAAATTTTTAACACATTAATAATGGAATCTCTTCAATACCTCATACATACTTCACATTTATATCCTAGTTCTGATATTATAATGATAGACCCTAAAATCAATGAAATTCTCTTTGGCAATGATTTACTATATTTATTCATAATGCCCAGTTCCAATGTGATTTGTATGCTGCTTATACCTACCATTTGATTTTCAATTCATCAAAAAAGTGAAGAAAATATGACAAAACCAATGCCATATTCGGAATCAGCGCCCCAATGTCAACCTAATATGAATGAGTTATCTTTGCTAATGTTTTACTATATAATTGTTTATAGCGCGCAGTTTCAATGTAACTGTGGTATGTTTCTTATGTGGTATTACTATCAAAATCTATTTTCCAATTTTTTCTAAAAAAGAAAATCCAATATAATAACAGCAATGCCACAGGCCCTTACCTTCTGTTTTTTACTACTGCAGCACATTTACAGATCATTTAAGTAGTGCGGTGGTGTTCCAAATCACTCAACTGATTGACCTGCGACATGTTCATCCGTGAAGTGGCACCGCCACTCTCCTAAAAGATTATTCATTAATTCAAACTGAGCACAACAGCTGTCTATCACTTTAGGCAATCTGCTACAGATTGAGTTGTATTGGAAGTGTGAATGTGTCCCCCCCCCCCGAATACCCTGGGCATCCTAGAGCCCGAAACCCCTGAGCGGGGTCGCGAAACCGAATATATACAAAATATACAAATAAATAAACAAAAATATACAAATAAATAAACAAAAATATAAAAATGAATAAACAAAAATATACAAATACATACACGGCTATCTCATGACCTTTGGCCAGTCATGGCTCAGCCTGCTTTCATAGTTCAGCCGCCTCGCGAGCAGTTTTCTGAATGACACGGTTTTCAGGGTGCTGGCTCGTTACAGTTGCCTACACGACGCAGGTCTTTCCTTACCAGGTTCTTAAAGTGTAGTCAATGGATCTTTGTGTGATGGGCTCGACACTGCTCGGTTGAGCCCTTCCTGCTCTTTCTAGCCGGTGCTTAACAAGCGTCGGCTGCGTCCTCGAAGGAGGCTCCTACTTGGTCCTCTGTTGATTCTGCTTGGATCGTTCGATTGTTCTTTTCAGCCCCCGAACTTGCTGACCGGCGCTTGTTAGGCACCGACCAATGATTCTTTAGTTCCATCCTTGAGAGCAACCAAGTGGGTCTTCTGTGGACACTACTCTACTCCGCTCTTTCCTTCATTCTTTTTCCGCTTTGGGGCCATTCAAGTATTACGTCCGCAGATTTTCAGCCATTTTTGGCACCCTCCCCCCTTGTCAGCAAAACACTGACCCCCTTCCCCCCCCCTGTCGAAAAAATTTCGTCAGCAGCTTAGAATATTTCATATCTTCAAAAAAAGGTGGTTGATGACGTAAGCAACCTTCGAACCATCCCCCTCCTGTCATCAATTGTCAGAAAATCCGAACCCCTCTCGATTCTGACGTAATACTTGAATGACCCCTTAAGATTAGTGTCTCTTGCTCTAATTTCAAGAAACTGGAACTTTCATAAAGATGGATGAAAACACCTCGATAGAGAGAGCAGATATTTAATGGCTATAAATTTTTCAATTATAATCAACTATTCACGGTATTCAGAATACACATGCGTGTGTGTACTTCTACAGCAGTAATTCGTAGTAAGAAGAGAGAGAGAGAGAAGTTTAAAAATCAATGGCCGGCCGGTGCTGGGGAAACCGTGAAAAATAGTGTGACCGTACAGGCGCCCTAGGAGTTAACCTGAATTAATGACTTGCCTAATTTGGCATTCGGGTTAGAAATTAATCACTTAATTATCGAGGGAAAAGGCTGTGAAAAGGACGTTGCGCGTTTTGGAATCGGAAGAGAAGGAGGTCGAGAGTGTTTGTGTGTGGAATTGATCGATGATATACCGGTTGGTGGGAGTGAGATGGCTTTTAAGTTATTCGCGTGTGCGTGTGAATTGCGCAAATCTCATCAAAATCGCTAATTTATATGAGTGTCTCTGCGATGGATTCAAATTAGGCTTACGAAATTTAGTTAGTTAAGGCACCGCTTCGTCCTTAAGTGTCAGAAGAGTGAGGCGCCGGAAAAATAAAGAACGGCAGAAGTTATCGCTTTTCAAACTAGTACGTGTAACGAGGAACGAGAGAGAGAGGGAGAGAGGTTAAACTTTTGAATTCTAAACTACGTAGATTCTGGAAACTTTCAAGGCTCTTGAAATTACTGACGATGGCGCCTGTGGGGGTTATCTATGGAATACAGGGTGTCCCGTATGTTCGTAAATAGTTGAAAAGCTCATAAAAATTGAAGGAATTTATATATTTGAATGTGGTGAGCGAAAAAGTTATTCTCAGGAAAAGGGGTTTTTGATTTGACTGATATTGAATGAGGTAGATACATTTTCTTAGTGCATTTCTTTTCTCAGTGGTGTATTTTTTCCCCCATTTTTTAGGTGGGGGGATTTGGTACAGAAAAAAAGTTTACATTTTTTTTCGATAGAGGACAGTCCGGCAGGAGTGATTGAACCTTTTTAAAACCTCTTATGTGTCCGGAATGTTTGTAATGCTTCAGCCGGAGATTCATAGCTGATGTAAAGCAACTTCACAAATGGTTATTAATCCATCAACACATACCATCTCACAATGAAAACCTTATGTAAGCGTCAGTAACGGGAAAATTGTGAAAAATATAGTTTATTTTCGCACCTAAGTGGTGCAGTGGTATGGTGCTCTTCTTTCACCATTATGAAAACTGCCGTCAGGATCCACCGGTTCAATCCGCGAAAAGGTGATAGAATTTCGTTAGTACAAGAGCTGTTAAGGTATTATAGGTTATTATCGTTAAACACAAAGGCATCGCCACGAAGGCGCATATACTCGAGCATTCAAGAATATATTCAAGAACGTACGGCGAGAATCGGTGCTTAGACTGAACCGGGACTCATCAGTGAAGAGAACGGTTGCCCATTGATCCATACTCCAATCTCTATGCTCTCTGTATCATGATAAACGGATTCTCCTGTCCGTAGAAGTGAGCGGGATGCAAACAGCAGGTCTTCTTGCAAACAACCCTCTCTCTCATGAAGTCTTTTGGAAACAGTCACCTTTGAGACACGGGTTCCTGTGGCTGCATACAAGTCACGAGAGAGCTGAGAAGCTGTAGCACTCCTGTTACGCCTCGCTATAATCGACAAATGGCGATCTTCTCTGGCCGTCGTGCCTCTTGGACGACCTTGCCCAGGCTTTCTCTCGATGGATCCGGTATCCTGGAACTGTTTCCATAAGTTACACACGACGCTGGGCGTTAAATTGAACTCTCTACAAATCTGGACTTGAGATTGGCCTGCTTCTAGCCTCCCCACAATTCGCCACCTCATTCCATCATCTAAACGTTGGTGGTTACTCAATTTGAAATTAACCGATTGCTGCAAAATAACACCAAGAAATTCGCCGAGTTGTGCTAGCAAACGAAATGCGTCTTAACTTACGCGCGCTTATAAAGCCAGTTTCTCTACTGGCTCCGCCTACACACACGTGCACGTTTACGTATTTGACGTATAAGATCTGCATTTTTGTCTAGAAGCAGTGGTTTTACATTCAGTCCAGTTCCTTTCATGAAATTCGATAAAATATGCAAATTCTCTTAATTTATTTCACCAGTGTAGCTTATAACTGATTACGGTTTGGTGATAATTGGCGATTTAATTTGGTTATAATGACAAAATTTCGTGGAATCTTTGATGTTAGCAAGTTTGTCTGTGTATCATGCATAGATTCATTAATGATGCTCTCCGAACATGAAAAATATCATGTTCATCAATGTGAGATTACGTTTTCAATTTTGGACAATCACCGAACTGTCCAAAAGAATCATCATATTGCCGTAATTATTCACCACGTTAATATTATTTTAAATATCTTAAAAGTTCATTCACGTGTTTTTACATACGTATTTATTGATCTAGGATCACATTAGCATTTAAAAGCTGAAATAGCTATGAGAGTACTTGAGTTACGTCTTCTGAAAAACGATTATTTAATTTATTATTTTCGGTCTTTCGATCATGTTGAAATTAATAAAATTTATGGGTGTTTTTTTCTTTTCCACTGATCCGTCCATTATACAAACATGAACAATAAATTGTTATAATTATAGCATAATTACATTTGTCATGAAATTAAACGTTAAATGCATGGTTTTTTTGTTCCTTTTTTTTATCTAATAATTTTTTTCATAGTTAGTGATACGTATTCAAAGCCGAGAAATCATTTGAAAAAAGGCATTTCGAATTGTACTGATTATACAGTGTCTTATTGAAAGCGTGCAAATCCTAAAGATCCCATGAAATAAATGCATCGAAGTAATATCGTTCTCCAAATAAATATAAATATGCACTTTCTTTGCTATTCACACTGCAGTAAGAAAAAAATTTGGATCGCAAGATTCAAGGTAAAAAAAAAAGAAATGCGAACAAATTTTTCTCAACAAATTAGGCAAATCACATGCTCTGTAACAAACAAAGAGTTGTCATCGTTGATTGGGACATAAACTACCAGCAAATTGAAAATATAAAATGAAAAGAATATAACGTCATCTTCACCGTAAAGGCCTCACCTTCATCTTCTGCATTTTTTCTTCAAACTGGCTGCAGTAATGAACGTTTAAAGCAGACAGGCTCAACCCATGGCCGGAAGGTCAAATTCGGCACACGCAGTCATATGATGTGTCATGTGACTTCAAACTTATGTTTGTAAAAATGAACCGAGCTCCACATTTGCAGATCACATAAGTGACCCCAGTACAGTTCCACATCCCTTAAAATACATGAACGTGTTGTGTGTGTACATGTGTGGCCCAAACGTATTTATGTTGTGAGAATTGGTCATGTTTCGTGTTCTTGCTTGTGCTGCCACCTGTATTCAAGATTTTAAACTGAAATGGTAAATGCTTGAATTTTCATATTATGTATGCATCATATTAAACGTCTACCTGACCTGCTCTCTGCGGATGCTGTCACTTCAAGCCAAGTATTGAGCCACAGAACAGCACTTTATCTAGTGACCCATGAATTTTAAATAGCTCTGCATTACCCCCCTCCCCTTCCCTCAACAGGGCAGTTCATTTGACTTCAGAACAGCCGTTTCTGTTCACTGTAAATTCACTCAAACAATTATTTCATTAAGTGGAAAAACCTCACTCCTGAATGCGTGTGAGGTCCTGAATGAAACGGAAGAGGATGGGGGGCACGTGAAGAATATATTTTACAAATGGAACCACGGACTAAAATTCAAGGAACACTGGAGTAGCCACATATTAGAAAGACTAAACTTAAAACAGGTGGAAAAACCGATGACGAACAGATTTGCTAAATATTACGGGCGTCAAATCTGGTTAATACAACTTCACGTGGTTAAATACAACTTCAATTTTTATTTTAATTATTTAAAAACTCTAAGTGAGGTTATATGAAAAATGTGTGCCGTAGATCTTAATAACAAACATCCAAACATTAAGACCTTCCCCATCCCCCGCCCGTACTTCATTAACTCTGGGCATTTGGTGCCCCACTCAAGTCTTACACCCTTCCTTTATTTTACAGACATTTTTTACTTGAAGTAGTTCAGCAAAAATTCTGAAAATAACACACAAATAAGCTGTATTACCGAGCCTAAGGGCAATAATTACTGTATGTAATCCCGTGTACAACGTCTCCCTCTTGTACACGGTTAGTCTAAATTTATAAGACAAACTTTAAGAGGTGCTATAAGACACCTAAACAAGCATTTCCAGTCATAGAATATGTGGTCGAATTCAAATAGTAAAGGCGGTAAAGGGTGTTTCTCTAGAGTGCACAAAAAACGAAAATATTGTATTTTTCTGACGGATTTGCACTGATGGATTTTCAATTAACTATGCGAGGGTGCAGGGTATTGGAATGTGGTAGGTCTTCTCAGTGCAACCTGAGTAACGCAAGTTCTACCACAAGTCATTATACCGCTTAATCATTGTTTGGCGCAACATAACCTTGATGGTTCCTTGCAAATTTCAAGTCAAACTCAAGCGGCCTACGGCACATTTGCAGATCACCGAAATGACCAATCGGCGCTGTTCCAGATAACTTAAAAATCCCGCGATAATGTTTTCAAACCAATGTAGTTGATCGCACTCTCTTATAGGTTGAACACCCCCCTTGTTTAAAGGACCCTTTGCATATACGTATACAAAGCTATGCAGTTAAGGTTTAAAAAAATAAAATAATGGAGCAAAATGAAAGCAAATTGTATAAATTTAACCGTTTTAATTAACAGATTTATCAGAAATAATTATAAATTCGTATATAAACATTTTTAAAGAAAAGAAGAATACATTTCATTAACCGAGTTACAAACACATCTGATGTTTCACCGATTCCCATACCATAACAGAAAAATTTAAATATGAGATGTACTGAAACAAAAACATATTCAATCATATAGAAGTACAAAATTCATAAACCGCAAAATAATTGAAAATTGATAGTATCTTACGTATAAAAATTACAAAAAGGGGGGGGGGGCATTATATTCGGGATTCTATCTCCATGTTTGGAAATTAATATAATCCAGTAACATCTCGATGTTATTAAATTACGTCCCACTTTGAAGAATATTAGAAAACATTCGTTAATCAAATTTGTAAATTTAAATTTTCATTTATACGTCAGTAATATTTATATTATGAGAAATATGGAAATACAAAATTACCATTTTGTGCGTGTAGTAAGTTCTCTCTTCTATACCTTATGAATATTTCCACCTTTTATAAATTGAAATTAATAACGGTACATACATGGAGATTAATTATTTAGACTAGAAATCTCTTACCATTTTCTTTTAAATCAGAGCTTTTAGATTTCTGATACTTTGCGAATTTCACATTTCTGCACCACTTTCAGCAATTCCTTGCCGAAAGACCATCAGAGAGACTTTCAAAATCCATTTCAATAAATCTCTTTGATTCATTGATGAAGTTTTTTCCCCAAGATTTCCGATAAATTCCACTCGGTATGTTGGTTCCCGCGATAAATGTTGGTTACCTGACGCTTAGTTTATGTAAGAAATTTCGAATTTTATGATAGTATTTCCTAACAGACAATAATTTTCTATGGATTTCAGAGAAAACACGCGTCGATTGTATTACTATTTAAGTGAGCAGCAATATTTTTCATGTGAGGCTTAATATTTCATCCATCTAAACATGTAGAATATTGTTTTCAACCGTTATAATAAATTACTTGAAATATTGAATATTCGCACCCAATCGAGTCACATTATTGTGACCAACTTCTATTTTTGAGTTCAATTGCGAGAAAAATACGAGAAATTAATAATAATAATAATAGTTTATTGAGGAAAAAAAATGAAAAAAAATACAGTATATATGCGTACAATATTCTACTCAAGGGATAGCGAGGGCGTAGCGGGGGGAGGGGAAACTTGGGGGTCTGGTCCCCCCGAAATGTGAGAAAATGACCAAAAAAAAGGGGAAAAGATGGCCAAATCTATTGTTCTGTCACTTTGGTCCCCTCGAAGGAAATTTCTGGCTACGCCCCTGAGGGATAGCTTGATCCGTACAGAGTGTACATAAATTTTTCCTTGGTGGCAAACACTTTTCATATAATAACGAGTACTAAACAAAATATACAAATAGACACAAATATTACAGGCCTTGCTGTGACAACGCTGTATACTGAAGGCGGAGATTAGTACCTTCTAATTGTAGTATAATATTAATATAATTAATAATTAATTTTTTTGAAAGCTCTTAACTCCTTTTCATATTTTGTTTCATTCGGCAGGTTATTAAAATATAATGTATAATAAAAGTTTAGCCAAATATATCAGTTGCTTTTGGGTTAATGTTTTTTTAAGCTGTGTATTATTGTACTGAAAACCTCGACGGAGGCGTGTTTGTTGGGCATTGCCTAATTTCAAGCCAAGTAGGGTTTCTATAAATAAACCTTAGACTTAGACTGATTTATAATTATAGGCAGATGGTGTAGGTTTACGATAGAAAATAATATTTATAGTTTTTTTCAGAGCACTTTTTAAAACATTCAAGTAGAGTCATCATTCATTAGAGATATGAATTTGAGACAGTGGTGCAAATTCTTGCCGAAAATATTATCAATTGTATACGAAATTACTAAAATACCTTATTTTCAAGGCTTATTTGGATTAGTTATTTTCATCGAAAATTATGGATAGTCAAAGTATGTGCCATATGTAGGCTGACTGTATTTTATGGGGGGAAATTTTGGATCTAAAATACGGGACACATTACCATTTCTCACCAAAAAGTTGCTTGTAGGGGGAAAAAATTGCCAAATGTGGCTAAAATTGCTAATGGGTGGGAAAAGAAAAAGTTACTGCAAATTTTTCGGGAATTAATATGCACTCTTTCAAAAGCAAATAAAGTTGAATATGATAAATATACGTAAGATAAACATTTACAGCACTGATTATCATATAATTGATGAGTGCTATTAAAATAATTTTCATACTTCATCATTACCTCCAGTAAATTTCAAGAAGTTTCCTGGTGAAAAGAGAATATTTCTATTTAAAAAAAAATATGTAGCATATATATACAATAAAAAAAAAAGCCAGGAACATCAAAAATGTGCTAAAATAAAATAAAATTTCATTATTTTGCAACCTGATGGATTTTCATCGCGATTCTGCTGGCATCATAACAAAATAAATATATTTTTTTATTATTCCGTTCAAACATGAATTCTCTGAAGAACATAAAACTACCAATATAATGCCAGTTTTCCGTGGAACGATGGAGGTTATTATAACAAACGTCAATTGAGTTATAACAGATATGAATATTCATCTCATATTTGTTATTTTAATAAAGTTTTGCATCTTTTCGTGGAATAAATTTCATTCTATTACGATTTGCGGCAGTGAATCGATTTCCCCCGTTGGTGACTTTTAAATTATTTTTTATTTATTCAACAACTTTGGTTATCTTTGGAAATTTTTGATGATTTTCCCAGCATATGTGATCTCAAATTTCAGCATTTTTCCCAAGAAAACATGGAGAAAGATGCACTCAGTTGTGTACGTAGACGGTCGACCTTTACGAATAGTTAATCGATTCGTAGAGAGATGGCGCCACGGGTATTGCCACTTGCGTTATCGTCTACCTTTTTGCATTCACCAACAGGTACGGGAGGAATGTCCTCAGCTGGGGTGGTCTGCACAAAAAAACACGTCTATTAGCATTCCGCCATGCAGCATCGGCGGTCGGTCATTGTGTTTGAGGCAATGGAGAGATGAGGGTTTCATTCACGATTAATTCGTCACAGCCGTACATCCTTCAAGCCCTTTACATACACCTGTATCTTCTTCTTTTCTTATAAACGAGAAGAAACATAAGAAAAAATAATCTCAGAAAACTTTAGACAATTAATTTTCTTTGAAGGATTCGTTCTTTCCCCCCCGCTTGTACAGCGTTACTTTGTTGTTGTTGCCTATAAAAAGCAACTCCGCATCGTTACGAAGTTCAGGTGAAGAGTTACACCCTACAATTGAAAAAGAAAAAGCCCATTAATGAATAGAACTTGTTTAAGACGTTTACTACTTATCTAAAGAAGCGTTTCGTGCGAGTTATGATAATAAAGAAATTTTGATGATGCAAGGAAATGCCTGTGGAGTAGATTTAATTTTATTACCGGTGAATTTTTAGTTCAGTTCTTGGCGCTAACAGGTTTTCTGAGAAAGATATGAGTGCAAAAAATCGGTGCCTAAAAACTAAGAGTAAAAACATACTACAGTCAATTCGTGATAAGTCGAATTCCGATAACTCGAATGTCTGTTTAAGTCAAAGTTTTCACTCAGGCCCAGAACGTTTTTCGTATTTTAGTGTTAAAATTTTCCCTTATAACTCGAGGTATTCCCCTTTTCAGTCGAACAGTTAGAAAAATTGCAGGAATTTGATGTAGTTTGACTTGGATATAGAGTAGATTAGACAGTAATTAAAGGGTAAAAGCACTAAGCGTTGTGAGTGCTAAGAGCGAAAATGGTGGGAATCGCAATAAACTGTTTTTGCTGCCTGTAGGAATGTTCATGCTTGCGACGCTTTTACACGCTCCTTTGATAACTAACAGGAACTTTCACGTTGACTACATTATAAAGCATCGACACTTTTAACACTCAACTCATTTGACATTTCATTATGAAAAACGGTGTATGAATTGTTTTGGCACTTACATTATTTACTGCTTTTACCCTTCAATTTAGGGACATTGAAAGTGTACGACGTACCAAGCCATGACCGTGAGTAATGCCCATGAATGCAAACTCAACCTGCATTCATTCAAAGTGATGTTCTGTCATAGCGCTTAGAATAAGACTAATAGGTTATATGGTTGCGCCTGACGGACACACAAGTTTCACAGCAATGATGTTATGCTATCAACGAGACAGTTAATGAATTCATGTGACAGCCGTACCCACTCCTAAAACAATTTTTTTTATCTCCTGGATGATTCTGGGATCCAGTTGGTCATTTGTAATTGTCCTCCGAAATGCATTCTAAACATGTTCAATAAAAGTAAGGGCGAGAGATCCGGCTGGGCAATCCATCCACTAAAGATTCTCACTCCGACCCTGGGTTTAGCTCTGTGTGGACAAGTGTAGTTGTCCGTAAAAAAGGAACTAGGAGCCGACTGCATCATTGAAAAGTTAGAAATAAGTCTCTGAAACAAATTAGTTTCTTAAGCAGGGATCCTTGGAGAGATTCCAGAGGGATCTGCAAAGTTGGATTAAAAAACAATTTAGAAAACAAACTTTTACTCATTATTTTTTTAATTGCTAAATACTGAATATTATTTTGCAAAATGATCCGTTTCCTTCATTTTACGCGAAGTTCAACGTATTGGGAACGAAGAGTCAGTAGAACACAAAAGGTTAAGAACCTATGCACTAAGATTTACCCTCAATACCTCTAAGTAATGAGGTAGTCTTTGCTAAGTACATGGAGTAAAGCAGTTCTAACATGATGTCTGCCCCCGGACTATGACAATTTTTTTAGACTAATCATTTGTTTTTGGCCATATTGTAAAATATTCATCATTGCAAGAACTCATCGGCTCTGTCAAGAATATTTTGGCTGAACCCGTATCTCACATTTCTTATCGAGGTGCATTCCTAGTCAGAATGATGTGAGGAATGTTTTCTCCTATTCTGACCCGTTTTGCACATTTACTCTTCCTAAATTTAGAATCCTGGACAATATTGGCCTTATCATCTCAAAATTAAAAGGCCATTCAGCCATTTCCAATTTCCTTCAACAAAACGAGGGAAGTGAAATCCAAATTTAATATTCAGTGGAAGTATCATTTTGTTCTTGACAAAAACACAGTCCTTGTGTTTCGTGGAACTCTGGGGTTCCGTAACAGTTTCTTTATGGTTCCGCATGATAAAACGTCACGGAACCTTTAAAAATCCAGGATCCCGAAGAACTTTCAAAGATGAAAACTTTCCTGTTGCTTATATTCGCAAAGTTGTCTTTGTTTTGAATTTTAACGAGTTATTGTCGCGTTTAAAAAAATTCATCCCACTTAGATGACTAACCTAGGGAATGCGGAAACATGTGAGTCACCAAAAGAATAACCTGGTGAGTGAGGGACGAAAACAGTGACCTAGAAGGTGGGAAAGCTTGTGAACGACCGAAAGATAGTTTCACAGAGACATATTTAGAGAGGGGGTGCTAAACAGGCTATAGTCCGAGGCTGCTAATTTGGAGGAATGAGTATTCAAGAAAACTAGACTAGAATGGGTGAAAGAATGACGGTAAAAATAATTTGTATTGCCCGCAGGCTACAAAACGATAAATCCGTATCTGAGACCTAAAATTATGTGGTCCTTGTCAATTCCTCGAATATCGTGGGAAAATGAGGCTGAAATGAGGAAAAAATCCTGCTCAGCTGAATAAAAAAATTCTTATCTCGGTGGCACCAAGGATCCTTTTTATTTTCCAGATAGTGGGCACATTATCTTTAATTTCACCTGCACAGACTTATTGTTTCTCTGCGCACAGAATTTCGATATCTGTGCGGAGTGTAAAAAAAAACCCATCATACACAACAACATGAAGATTTTTTTTCTGCTAAGCAGAAACTCTATGTACTACACGGAAGTTCTTAGTCATTCTCAGACTCCAAAAACGTCCATATTTTGTAAACTTATTTAACCATGAAAAAATGATGACTTTTTTTTGTTGATAACCATCACAAATAGGTAAAAATAAAATTTTATCAGCCAAAATATCCCTTTTAGAAAACAACTGTACAATGTAGGATGTATTACAGTGAGAAACATCATTTAACTGGAACTCCTTCTTCCACCTATCAAATAAAATACACAATTCTCAATGATCCTTCGAATAAAATTGGTGATAAATAATGTGCTGCATAAAAAAAACAATATTATATGATATTAAAAAATATTTTTTAAACAATAATATTTGTTGCGGTCATTTGGAGAACATTGTCAAGAGTACTCAAACACTGTATCATCTAGAACAGTTGTTCATCTGTGAGGTATACACATCTATTGCAGAAGATAAATCGCAGGAAAGTTGCTTTAAACTCATTCCTTCATTTTTGCCATGTCTTTCCTAGGCAAGGTGACCATTTCGAGTCCATCGCAATGTGATCTGCCCTATGTTTGAGAAGGAAAACTTAATCCACTTGTTAAAGGACTGTGCAAGTCCACCTATAAGCCAAAGTTGTAACTAATCCCGCAAACGGGCGTAATTGAAACTACAGGCCTGTCTATGATCAAAATAGTTAGTTCATCAATCAGTGTATTTAAGTTATGTCTTTTCAGGACGTCCTTTCTGACCTTGCTTGTTTCCGCAGAGCTATTCGCATGGCAATTAATGACAAAATGCGTTTTATTTTCTTACATATTCGGAATCATTTCAAATATTGAGCTGTAATTAAAAATTAAAGCTACACAGACCATGGTTGAATCACGGAATGAAAAATGTCCATTGAATTCTGGACTCGAATTTGTTACAACGTTACGTCAACTGAAGGATCAAGAAGTTCGTGGGGAAGCAAATGAAATAAAGTAATTTAGTAATCAGGAGGGACGTCGACTGAATCTGTTGAAAATGTTCCTCCTTTTTATACGTTAAGTTTGGGATTCGGTGCACGTAATAGCATCCCATCCACACGTTCTAACTCTTCGCAATGGGAAGACAGCAGCAATGTCTCGCAAAATGATGGTTTCTCTTTCTCTCTCTGTCTTAAAGAAGGGAAAAGAAACAAAATCTCGAATTGTTTCTTCTTAATCATTTTTCTTATTGCCTCATCTTTTTTCGTTGGAAAAATTAGAGTTAAAATAATTACCACAACACAGACAGAAGGGAAGAAGACCGTGAGATGATAATGATTGAAGTTAAAAAAGAAACACATACAGAAAGAACAACAACACAAAGGGACAGCTCAATGAGAGAACAAAATATGGCTACAAAGTGATGATGTCAATGAAGAAATTAAATCATTGACCTCTCGTTTTTTTTGTTCTTTTTCGGAAGTTTGCTTATAGAGATGCCGATGATCGGGATAACATCCGATGCCATACATTGATAGTAGAAAATGATTATCACAATTATAAATTGTGCAAGTGTTTTTTTGCATTATCTTCAGATGTTTCCTGCATTTACAAACAAAACAGACTCTTATTTCGATGTATTTAAAATCAAAAGTGATACCTTTTTTTTCAAAGTGTTTAAAGAAATACGAAAATTTAAAAGGGATGTGGTCCTCAACCGCTAATAACGATTTTCCACTCTGTTGGCGTCAGCGAAAAGTCACCAAGTTCAATAATTCAACTATTCACCTCGCTTATGGAGTAATAATTGATCTATTGATGGTACAGAACTGAACTTGAGCAGGCACGGGCCTAAGATGGGGTGTCCTGATCATGCGACAGAGAAACCGAAAAAAAATCTTGATAGAAACCAGAACAAATGTAAATACTTTAGAGGGATCACCAACGAATAAGGCAAATACACGAAATAATCGTGTATTTGCCTTATTCGTTGGCATCTTCTTCGGCAAAGTTGATCAACTCTTCCAAATGTACTGAAAAACACTGAAACAAAACACTGTCCAAAAGTCACTGATAAAAACTGGGACATCTGGGAAAAAAAAGGGTATTATACACCCAGTGGCCAAAAAATTTGGAACATCCTGCTAATAAATGTATTTGTATTGTATTGTATTTGTATTGTATTTGTATTGTATTTATGTTGTATAAATACTTATGTCGTGTGGAACCTCCTCTTGCTTTGATGACAGCGAAGAGCGCTGTAATTAATCGCCTTCGGGGGGTAACAAGGAAATCATTCATATGGAAGTTGTGTATGATAAGACCCAAAACACTTCCCTGAACTATGGATGAACGTATCCGCCTGTATTTGAGTTGTCAACTTATACCTGAAACGTACGCGAGTCGAGGTAACAACAAATTTGCTAGTACATTATTACAATTTTTGCTAAGAAACATTCTATTGTTACCAAAACACATAGTAACCGGTATTTTGCCGAATAAAAACTACAAGGAGATATATACAGTATAAAAGTAAAAAATATAGTTTCTCTCTCATACCGTATGTTGCTCATTTCCATCCTGCGCGTTAGTTTATAATTATAACCAACAACCATCATATTTCAAGAAGTAAAACAACTCGTGTTGCTGCAATTTGATAGATGGCAGCAAAAATCCTAGAGCAAAACTTTTCTGTTTCAAGCAACCATTTATGCGTAATTATTTGTGTTCTACACCAAGAATATCGGTGCGGGAAAGCTAATGGAATACGAATAACCCTACGATTATTTTCTTGTGTATGGTAAGTGTGGCTCTGATTTTGTACTGCTCTGGCACCTCCGTACCGTAATGATTCGAGGCCTTAAGACAGGTTAGCCAGATCAAACAGCCGAGAAACTGGGACAAATCCTGTGACAAAATCCAAAAAGTAAATTCACTTAAAGGAACCGGGAATTGTCGATTTTTTTAGAGGACATTATAGTGTTGAGATGCAAGGCCATGACTGAAATAACATATTGGCTATAAAGGATGCACCTTATACAGTTTCAGTTTTGTTCAGTGTTTTTCAAACTTTTTCTAATTTCAGATCACTTAAGTGAACATTTTTATGAACTGGCATAAATGGGAAAAATAATTTGCAAACCAGTGAAAAAAAGTGACAAGAGGAAATTTTTCTGCATTTTTTTCCTTTTCTTTCCTCTCGTTACTATTTGTACCGACAAATATGCAACAATTATTATTTTCCGTGGCTTACAAGCTAGCTTGGCCCTAAAATATCTTGTGTCTGTGTTTTAACTAAACAAATAAACTTATCCTATTTTTATTCGAAATACTCTATAAATGAAATACATGATCTGTGTCGAAATTTTTGCCCTGACGTGTCGAGCAATAAATTTGTCCAGCCCTGATGTGAATTATCAATACTTTAGTTACACAAAGGTGATTCCATAATTCCCCTTGCCGCATTTTGTTCGCAAACCGTTGATTCTAGAGAGGCATATTTTCAATTAAAAAAAGTATCCAAATCTTATATATAAATGTGAGCATTGTATGTATGTATGTTTGTTCTTCATAAATAAATCTGCAATTTTAGACCGATCGTTGCCAAATTTTGCATACACACCAAACAGAACCGGGATTGAAACATAGCTTATCTTAAAAGTTCGTCAGAGCTGGGAAAATACCCGAAATGGGCGAAAACCCGTCAGTAACAATGGTTTCTCGGTCCCAACAATCACTTTCGGAATGTTTACTTCAGTTGTCGTGGTTCCCTAACAATGCGTTTCAGACAATGATTTGCCTCTTCTTTAATGCTGCAAGTATTGAAGTTTATGGTTTGTCATTTTTTCATTCCTTTCAGCAATTGAAGAAAACCCGGGAAGCGCTGGGTATTATAGCTAGTAACGTATAGAACTCACATACATAATTTATGTCACTTAGTCAATAAATAAATAAATTTGCTTCATTCACGGACACCTGTTCTAGAAAATTCAATGAAAAAATTGTTGCCCTGTCTCTTCTGAGGACTAGACATGTTTGTGTCAAATTCACCGAGATATTTGAATTCACGAATCGGAGTAAAGGTGGGAAAGAACTGCATAAACTGACGGACAACGCTCCTTCCCCTACTTTATAATGTTCTCACCGGTTTTTGTATTGAAATATCTCCCCGAATAATGCATTTAGAAAATTTAATTTTTTCTTTGCTGGCTTCAGGTGAGACAGGGCATCAACTTCGGTTTTTGAGCACAGGGCATCCGTATAAAAAAGTTATTTATTTCATTTGTAAAACTATACAATCCCTTGCAACATGAATGGCGCATTTGAATTCCACACATTAATTGGATACTTTTGTTAATTGGAAGTATGCGTCTAGGATCTATCATTCGCCAGTAAAATGAGGCAAGGGAAATTAAGGAATCACCCTGTATATTATAAATTATATTATAAATTATATTATAAATGGTTTTTCATATAATATTTCTATTTCTTTCTGAAATTATATCTTTCACATCAAATCTAAAAATGCTCTCTTCGTTTTGTTTACTACGTGCATGTTTTTCTGTTGGTTTTTTCCAGCTTTTACAGATACCTACTTGCTCCACCCCCGAAAAAAAATAATTTTTCAAGAGTAAGGCTAAACACATACGTTCCCCCTGGACTCCATAATTCCTTTAAATGGCCCTGAAAAACATCAATGATTGCTGGATGGTTAATGGACAGTCTGGTGCAAGAATAGTGCGACATCTATCAACTTTCGCGTCAGAGCGTCAATCAAATCCCTGTAAAAACTATACATACAATGACAAGAAAATGACTATCGTAAGAATAGCAATGTACTCTGCGTGTGATGGCCAGATACTCGATTTTTAGAGTTTCCCAGACATTCCAAGAAATTTGATAGAAATGTAAATTAAACAATGATGTAAGACATAGAGAACAAGAGATGAGGTGATTCATTTCCATCACGTCCACCATTTCGACTCGAACATGCCTGTTCCTTGCTGTCACATTAGGCCCAATTTACGAAAGGATAAGAAAAGAAATCAACTCCAAAGAAAGACATGGTTTTCATGGTGGCCATCATAAAAATGCCTTGAGAAAAACAACACACACACACACAAAAAAAAAAATCAGCAACGAGGATTTAATGACACGTTCCAAGGGCCACGTAAGGCTTATACGTCAACGAAACCTGTCACAAAATAAACCAAAAAAATAAAACACACTCTCGAAACCACAGTGTGGGTTGAAGCTCATTTTTTTTTATTGTGTGACGTCTTATCTCGCGTCTGATACATGGGAAAAAGACCAGAGTCATGTTCATGGAGAAAGGAAAGGGTTTTTACGAAGATATGAAAATGACTTGATAGCCAACAAGAATACGACAGCGTAATTGATCGTGTTGTTTTGTTGTTCGGAATCATTTCGCCATTTCTTTCTTTTTGGCCATGTTTCGTTTCTTCCTTTGGAACTTGATGCTTTTGGAATATTAGTAATGCACGCTCGAATTTCGAAAATTTGGACTACATGGGTGGGCTTTGCTCGTCATGAGCAAATAACGAACATGACTTTTTTTGACAGAGATTTTGAGTAGATAATATCCTTATGAAGTTTAATTTATTTTTGCTTTCGAGTATATACAGGGTGTAGGGGTTAAAGGGTTTGCGAAAGTGACGGCTTACAGTGAGAAAACCACTTAATAATTATTTATTTATTTAACTTTCATTGAAAAAGGAAACTCCAAGTTTATTTCGAAATTTAGTAATATCCATTCCGATTTCCAAACGATATTCGATATCTTGCCAAGTGCTTAGCAGCTCGGTTGTTATTAAATCAACTGCTTAAGAAAAACCCTGTTTCAAATTATGTGGCAGGCTTCGCATTTTTCTCATGATCGGGTCCAAAGATCGACTTGTCGGGTCAACAGCCGTAGCACTACACCGCTCCAAACTGCGCAAAAAAACGTCTCGAGCTGTGGCTCGTACAGCATGATCGCACTTGATAGTCGGTTTTGCATAGTCGCACCTGGACCTCAAGAACCAGATGCACCCAGGTATCCATCATTTATGGATTACGATCCATCCCGAAGGATGGATGCAAGTGGCAGGGCCGTCATTTCAACTTTTTCTCGGGGGGGGGGGCAAACAACATGCACTCAATGTATTTATAAATATATATATATATATATATATATATATATATATATATATATATATACACCTTTATATATATGCATTTTAGTGTATTTTCAAAAGCCAGGGGCGGGGCAACGGCCCTCCCCGACCCCCCTTTCCAAAACGACGGGCCTGGCAAGTGGAAGTCACTGTGCATAGTCACACTCCAAAACCGGTTTTGCGCAGCTGGGAATCGCGTAACGCAGTGGGTGTGGATCCAGCATCAAGAATAAAACATGGTACTCCACAGAACTCAAAATCTAAATCTACTCGAAATCTCTCACAATCCTGACAATTAAAGTTAAAATGCGGTGTGTAGTAGCTTTCTTATTCATTAATTTAAAATTTTGTATCTAAAAATGTAGCATTGAAGAATGTGTTCAGTTTGTGCAAAGTGTTTAACAAAAGTCGCTGATTTTCAAATTGAGCTACCCTAAGTATAGAGTGAACCTTATGTTGTTGCGTCCACATGTGTGTGTTGTGACGTCTACAACTTCAACACAAATGCACCTCATAATATTCCTTAGAGGATCTTGTAACGAATTAATGGAATGATGGGATGTGTGCCTCGTATCAGCTGTGTGCCATCATCCAGGGGGTGTCTAGGAAAAAAATCTCGACCCAGGCAAAGGTCAAATCTCGACCAGGCTATTTTCATCACCCCTGACCACGTCTGGCTAATCTTTTCCAAGTCTGATTTGGTGCCCTTCCCAGAGCTGTGCCTGTGTGGCCACATGGGTGACTGCTCAAGGGCTGCTCCTGGCGTCGGCATTTTTTTCTTCTTCTGTGGAATGACTGTCACGTGTTTCAGAAGCACTGTTAAATATATTCTGGATTTGGTAGCAAATAGCCAGGCAGTTAATTTTTACTGTTCCTATTTATGCGGCAGTTTGAAATATTGTTGACCTGATTGCTCTCGCTGACGAATTATTACAAATACATTGTTCCCGGAGAATAAGTCATTACTTTCGAATTATTTTAGCCCGGACACCCAACATGTATGGGAAATTATATGTTTTTTGTGAGTGGCTAAGATTCATCAACTCTGTCTACCCTTCGACTGCCAAAATAATCGCGAAATATCGCTAAAGTGAGCCTTTACCAGAGAGAGGAAAAATAGATTTCGAAACCACGCTTTTCCACGTGAGAATCGCTACGTGCTTGGCGAAGCATTTTGTGTTTACCACGCAAAAGCAGTTTTCCCCCATTGAATTGTTTATGCGGCTGCAGGATCTCGACTGGCCATTCCAATGGTCAACTGGAACCGGAAAACGGGCTTCCTCTTCCTTTCGGTTTGTGATGGGCAGCGTAGTTTGAACTTTCGTGATCCATAATCTCTTCCCTCCAGTGGATGGTGAAGGCGAACTCGCCCGTAAACAAGAAGGGAGGAATCGGATCAATTGTAGACATGGCAACAGGAACTGCTGAGGGAGATAAATAATCGCCTGGTATATACGAGTATGTGCGAGTGCGAGTATTTGGGGGAGGGGGATTTTGAAGGCTTATAAAGAAGCATTTAAATAGCAATACAGCTAAATATCTGGTGTCTTTGAACCCGATGGATAGTAAAAATGCCGAATTGGAAAGTGCATGCTTGGTGTTTAATGTATTTTCTAACATGTTTCACCATATTCCTCGATTCCTCGAGAGCCGATGAATATCCTAACACTCTAGGGGGGGGGGGGGTTAAACGATTTCTGCAATAAAGCTAAGGTCGCAAATGACTTGTTTGGTCAACGCATGCTCACATGCAATTCAAGCCACTGGCGACCAAAAAGGGGGGGGGAAAGAAAAAGCCCGAAAGAAATATGAGGAGAAATGTATTGAATAGAGCAGTGTTCCTCAAAATGCACGTCGCGGCTCCTAGGGGCGTCATCAACCTTTGTCAGGGGCGTCACAATGTGCTGCAAATATTGATGTATGGGCCTACTTATGCTTTGAAGTGGTTCTTTTATGCACTGAACTATTCTGAGGAGCCGCAGATAAACCATGAATAGGGCAAGGGAGTTGCAAGTGAATATAGCATATAATAAATGAATAAACGGAGGTCTTCCCCTTCCATTTCTGAATCTGTTGATACAAAATCAAGCCGCGAATGATGTGGGCAAACAAAACATAAACTACTTGACAGATTTTCAGACGCCAGCATCAAGTAGTATTTAAAAAACCGCTTTTTTTTTCAGATAAGAAACACTACTACTACTAAACCAGACATGCACCTCGTCCATATTCCTCTGCGGAACCTCTAACGAATTGGTACACGTTGGAATGTGCGTGTACGTGTAGTGAAACCTGGCGTGGAGTTTGTTTCTGTGTAATGCTTCTCGTGTGCAGTGCTACCATCTGCCACCAGTTTTTCTAACTATGAGTGAAGTGTAATGATTGAATGATTTATTGAAAGATAAGAAACACTGCACTTCATGGAATTTAATTCTCCACAGAACAGCTAATACGATGCTTTCATGATCTTTGAAATTCCGGAAAATGAAGCAGTAAAAGCGATATTTTTCGCGATCACAGTTCGAGTCAAAATGTCTTCGAACAGAGTTAAAAAGAGAAGCTCTATAAGTTTAGAGAGGGGAAAAATAGAAATTCTGAAATTTGTAGATGATAACCAGTTACCACCAGTTGCAATGTTTGCAGAAGCAATTAAAGGACTGGAAACTTTTCGATATTTTGTGGAATGGTAAGAAAATAAGAAGTTTTGCGGAAACTTGACTGTTACAGTTTGAGTTAGAAGACGGGGGGGGGGGGGAATCTATGATGGGTTTTTTGACAAAGAGAAAACCCAAGTACAAAAGTGCACAGTACATCAATCAAAAAAGTAAAGATTTCTTTTTTCTATATTTCTTGTTTTTTTTCCTGCTAACCATATCCCGTATTATATTATGGAATGACAAACAATTGCTTCTTATTGAATCTCTATATGCACCTTAACGTTTGTTAATAAATTAAAAACGACATAAAAAACTATCCCTTAAAACATTTCCCGCTTATAACGTTTTTAGTTACGGTTTCTTGGAAACTGTTATAAGCGGGATCGAATGTTTCTTGAGGAGTGTCACGACCCCTGGAGTAGATAGATAGATAGATAGAACCGCTCACAACATAGCCCTGGAGTAGATATTTAAAGAAGACACACTAAAAATATTTCATTCAGCTGTAAATCAAATACAAAAAACCCCGTTTCAATCGCTTAATTTGTTCTTTCAAAATAAAAGAAATAATTAATGAATTATAGGGTAAATGTTTACAAGAAAAAACACAATGAACGCGATTTTCTTGAATTTCAGTTTTTGAGCTCATCCATAAGATTTACAAAAAATAGCACTAGGTCCGAAATTTTGCAAAAATGCTTATTTGACGTGTTGCTAAAATGAACCTCCGATTTAGCAATTGGAAAGTTATTTAAAAAAAAAAATGTTGAATTCAATATTTTTGAAATGTGTATGTATATATATATATATATATATTTTTTTTTTTCAAATTTTGAAAATGCATAAATTTGTACTCAGGTATCTGAGTTCGAGGTTTATTTTACTGACACATGTCGAATAAACATTTTTGCATAATTTTTATGTCGCAGTAGTTTTTAGTTATTTATTTATTTGTTTAATATTACGGATGAGCTCAAAAACTTCAATCCGAGAAAATCGCGTCCAACGTGTTTTTTTCTTGTATATGTTACGGTAAATGTGATGAATGCGGTTATTATGCATAATCGCCGAGCATTTTGGTAAGTTTGATGAATTTTCCTAAATTTATCAATTTTACCCGTGATTATGCATAGTACCCAATTGTCGTTGGTAAATTCAATAATTATGAAAAAAGTTATGATTTTTACCGGCGATTTCGCATAATATTCAATCGTCGCTTCGTTGGTATGACATGATAAATCGCTCTTCACAATATACAATACACGATGAGTCATGAATTTATTGTATCATTATATCGGGGTACGATCGTAAAATTTGTTTTCATTATATAGGGGTTATAGACCATATTTATCTTACATACTATTTCCTCCTTTGGATTTTTTTTTTCATTTTTATCAAATTAGATTTGTGTTTTATGCATAATCATAGACAAAGGCAATAAATTTCAAGTATTTATCAAACTTAATTACGACACCTGGTTGTTATGCATAATCACCGGAAAAGTGATAATGTCTCCAGTATTTATCAAATTTACCAACGATGCATGGGTGTTGTGCATATTTGCCAGTGAAAGTGATAAATTTATGAAACTCACCAAGACAATTGGTAAGTACGCATAATAACCGGTTATTATAGCACATTTACTGTAACATAAACATTTACGCTATAATTCATTATATCTTCCTTTTATTTTGAAAGAACAAATTGGCACGACATTTTTTTACATTTGATTTGCAATTCAATAAAATATTTTTGAGTCAATTTACTAAGTTTTAAGTTACAGCAGGGGTTGTGACAACTCTCGAGTGACTAAATGGACAGAAACATGCATGTGATGTTTCACGCAACATGGCTCACGTCCAAAGAAATATTAGAAATACGAATGATCAAAATTATGTTATTCGCGAATACCAACGACTGGGACGTTGACGACATGGGAAGGAGAAGAAGCAAACAACTCGTGAGTGATAACTGGACACGGAGGAACAAGCCTCAGCAAATGGCAGAAACATCGTTTCTCCATTCTCCAGTTTTGTCGTCGAGGCAAGGTATGTACACATATGTGTATGTGGTAGGTAGGAAGGTAGGTTTTGCTTCTGCTAAAACATCATAACACGCCTCTCTAGACACTTAATGAGGCGAAATGCGGCTCTCACAACCCGCGAGATGCGTTTACGTACTGACAAAGACGAATGCTGGCCACTCCATTTACTGGACGTTACATTACTCGTAAATGCTCATTAATCGGAAAAGTGGAGAGAGAGAGAGAGACAGACTCTCTCTCGAAAACCATATTTATACCCTCTGATCCACCCATCAGCTTTAGCGATTTGTACCGGGATGATTAGTGATATCCATCCACATGTTGTACGTGTAGAAATAGTCTATAGATGTTGATTCGTTCGAATTTCTAGGACTTTATTCGAGTTTACTCCCCTTTTCTGAATCGAATAATTGAACTGCAGAGATATAGCATCAATATTCGAGAACTTTGAGAAAACTATAACATACGAAAAAAAAAAAATATATATATATACTTCTGGAATTTATAGTCTCTACATACTGTTCCAAAATGAGAGCGTGGGATAAATTATACCACGGAGAACATTCTGCAGCTTTAGCAAAACAAAAGAAGTAGATCGATACCAAAATTTATACGATAGTTGTTAATAATACTGCAATTGGAAATGATTGGTTAAAAATCGTCCGATGGGTTTTCTGCCGTTGTGGTTTGGATTACTATCCATATTAATCTCGGCAGCTTGTCGATAAAATTACTTTCACTGATCTTCAGACATGTCCTGTGATGATGACTAGGAATTGTGGCATGCTCCAGAAATTTTTAGTGCTGCAGCGCTGCGTCAAAGACATATTTTTTGCGTCAACATTTGTCACCAAAGATCGAATAATTTGTTTCATGTTTCATTTCCCGGACCTAATATTTTTAGCTGCGGAGACCAGGACTCGTCTTTGTTCGTCACGATATCGGTGATTCAAATTCTTCATTTTTCACGTGTGAAATTGCAGGTATTAAATTTTTTGAAGGCTTAAAGTGGTAAAAATCAACTAATTTAATTGGGAATATTTCGGCAAAATTTTAATTGAAATGTTACGGGATAAATTTTGTACGGTTTATCGTACGCGTGAAATCTTTTCTTTCACGCAATGTGACGAGAAAAGAGTAATTTTTTTTGTCTATTATTCATTTATTTTTTTTTCCAATTCAAATCATATTTATTGTTATCATATAACAGTACAAAAAATGAGAAAAATACATCTATTTACATCTATTCTATTTTTGTATTTCAAATGATTGATTTTCTTTGAACACCGTATGAGAAATTTTAGTTTTTATGTTTCTCACGATTATTATTTTATGGAACGACATTTTATCATTCACTCTAGGTTAATAATTCAGAATATTCGATGAGATAAACACACTCACCCGTCTGTTCTTTGAACGTTGAGCGTCAGTGTGAACTGAGATGAAGTGTACTGTTAAACTGAGATTTTAGGCTCCCGCTAGCAATGTGTTAATATTCTGCATTCAGACTCAAATTAATTGCTATAAACTGCATGAGGGGTGATTAGTTCCCCTCTAAATGACTTTCCCGGTTAATTTTATAATTTTTAAACATGCACGACCGTTGTGCGGTCACGTGGGCATAGTGCTGGACTCTCATCGGGAGGATCCAGGTTCGAATTTCATTGATAGCACAGTGGTGATCGGCTGAAGTTAGTTTCCTACGGTTTTCGAACTTCAAGACTCACGGACGAATGCGAGTTCATATCCTGATAAAGTCTCTCCGCGAAAGCTGGCAGACCTTCAACATGAAACTTGCATAACACGAAATTCCAAGGACTCATCGTCTTCAGTTCAGAATGCGCATGATAGATGGCAACATCAGCAAGAACACAAAACAAACACAATTCTCACAACATAAATACGTAAGAACCACGCACGCGAACACAACATATTTTTACATGTACCGATTCGTTAGAAATTCCTAACAGGAATCTGTACGAGGTGCATCTACGGTGAAGTAGTAGCATTTTATGTAGCACAGCTGAATCCCCATCATTGTCATAGCTGAATCCCCATCATTGTCATAGCTGAATCCCCATCATTGTCATAGCTGAATCCCCATCATTGTCATAGCTGAATCCCCATCATTGTCATAGCTGAATCCCCATCATTGTCATAGCTGAATCCTGGTGACTGTCATAGCTGGATCCTCATCACTCTCACAACGTATATAGTCTCCATTTTTTTTCATTCTTCATTTTTTATTTCAATTTTTAGGATCAACCGTAGAATTTTTGAACCTTTCAAACACTGTTCATGAAACACCTATTAGTATTGTCTTTGATCGATATCAATGATTTTTCCTTTTTTAAAAAGGGACATTCTGCGCCAAATATTTTAATACGGTATGAAAAATGTTCAAAGATATTGTTGGCGATAAAATGTTTGGAAAATGTAAAATTAAAAGCGTTTATCCATGTGTGAAAAGAACAAATGATGCAGCTCTTTTAGTAGTTCATTCGAAAATTTGCCTCTTTATTACGTCGTTCGTCGATGAGGGACTTGAAATGATCCAGTCGTTAAGTAAATGATGAACGAACACAAAACGATCGCCGAAAGTCTTTCCTTTTGAAAAGTTTCGTGATTTATTTTATTCATATCTTTTATTTTTTTTTTTTCGCAAGAAAAATATAGAAATAAGTTCCCTTTTGCCCCCCCCCCAAAACTTTGATGCAGTGTACCGTGTTCGTGTTGTTTAACCGTGCATTTAATGCGAGAACAGCTGTCACGGTACTTTGAAGTGAAAATCTCCGCCATATTTTCCAAAAGAGTCGCATTTTTGTTCGATCTTTTACAATATTTCGATGATGATGGCTATGTGTCGATGTTTCAAATTAGGAAAAGAGAAGCGAATAACGTTCCGTGAAACGCCATTTTTCCTATCGGAATGTATCAGAGAAAGAGAGAGAGAGAGTGCCATCATGCATAAAGACAATATCCAACGATGGAATTTTCATCATAGGTGTACTTTAAAATTCTTTTTTTTTTTGCCGAAAGTTTCATTAAAACTGTGATGTAGGAAGAGAAATCGATCAAGTGCTATTTGCTTACAACTAAGGTAAGTTTCTGCTTGAATACTAGGTTTATTCTGTGTGAATAATATGGCAAAAAAAAGAAAATGAAAACACGTACGGTTGTGTTTGGTAATTTGATATCTGAAACTAATTTGTCGATCAGGTGGAAGTTTGTGAAGGTTGAAACACTTAAAATAAATAATGATAATGATAAAATGGGAGAACATTTCGAAAAGAAATGGATTGAAGTATTTTTTAATGCATCTAACAGATCCGGAAAACTGGGTCAGTGAAGAGATATCGGTGTTTCAGAGAAGGAAAATTCATCTCTGCTATTACGGGGACACGAACCCCGGTCTCTCTCTCTCTCTCCATTAGCCGAACGAGTGCTCTACCAACTAAGCTATGAAGACAGATGGAATTCACCTCTCTTGGAGCATATATACAAGTGTTGTTTGGAAGAAGAGTGTACATGTTATACAAATACAACGCCACAACAGGCAAATTGCCCAACGAGGTGGCTGACTTAAGAACATCATGGATCCCCGAGCCATTTTTTGGAGGCCCTACCTACTACTGCTACACCACACATGCACCCCCCCCCCCCCGCGGAACCCCCATTGAATCGGTACATGCGGGAATGTGCGTGTACGTGTAGTGAAACCTGACGTGAAGTTTTTTGTTTCTCTGTAATGCTTGTTATGTGTAGTGCTGCCATCTGCCACCAGATTTTCTAACTATGAGTGAAGTAAAAAAAGTGAAATTTTCTGGAGGTGAAAGGGTTTGAACTCATATACCCTGAACTCTTCCCATATCTAACTTCGTATCTTACTAACCCACCACATCAGCACTCAAGTCACTTAACAAGGTTAACAAGTCACTCCGCTTACCGGGTCACTTTTTGGAAGTCCCAATTGTCTTCAGGCAGGAATCGGCACAGCTATGGCTTACTCCGTTTAACGAGTCACTCCGCTTACTAAGTCACATTTTTGCTCTCCCAAGAGTGACTCTTTAACAAGGTTTGACTGTATATGCTGAATGGCTCCGTGCAATGGACGGCGGCAGCATTCTGCTAATAGTTGGCAAATGACATCAGGGCCACCAGATGGCGACGTATATGCAGAAAGGCGCGTCATTCTCCATTGTTAATGCAACAGGTACGGAAAACTGGCTCAATGAAGAAATATCGGTGTTTCAGGAAAGGAAAATTCCTCTCTGCCCTCACGGGGACATTCATCAGCATTCAGTTATTCATCTGCATGTCTATGTTACTTTGGTGAGACTATCATAAGTTGTGATTATAAACGATCATTTTGTGAGACAAATTTATAGAGGTCTGTTTTATATAGAGGTTTGAGAGGACTTAGTAGTTTTAACTGTTTGTTTTAATATCTTCTTCACTATCTAACTGTTGGTAAGGAATTTTTTCAGAAGTTTCTGCTAATCTCAGCCGCGATATAAAAATTTCCCTCGATTTGTCGAGTGCTCGGTGGAATTTGGGAATACTTGTTGAACATTAGCTATCGAATTTCAACGTGTATAAGAAACCTCCGTGATATTTTAGACTGAAAATTTGGAGAAAAGGCGGAAAGAGATATATCTATAATACTATGCGTGTATAAGAAACCCTCCTATTTTTGAGACGGATTTTTGACAAAAAGGGTTCCTCATACACGTTGAACAGATATCTTGAAACTGGAAAACTTCTAAGTACAGACAGACAGACATAACCGCTGACCACCCAGAGAGACCATCTTGGGATTGTTTGCGCTCTTTCCCAAACGGATGGACGGTCTCGGAGAAACTTTTAAGTACAGATACTTTTAAGATATTAACAAAGTTTCGTTGCTCTCTCGGTGAATAAATGCGACTATGGATAACTGAGAACTACAGAACATTTAATTATACACAACTCTAAGGTATTTGAAATTTTCATAGCTGCATTGGTGAATAAATACGGTTGTAGATACCGGAAACTACGGAACTTTTTATTACAGACACTTCATATATTTGCAAAGTTTCGTAGCTGCTTTGATGAATAACTGAGGCTTAAAATAGCTCAAAATTTTGGAATTTTCAAAAAAAAAAAAAATCAGTGAACATTGAAAAGTCGTTAATTGAAAAACTTGCTGTATTTGGACAAAATCAGAATTTGATCGTTAATATCCGTGAGAAAAGAGAAGAGAACTAAGGTTAAAATACAGCACAATAGGTGCCGTGAGAGGTTACAATGTCCCTGGAATCACTGTTAGGCAAACCGCAAATTGTCACCTGCAACTGTAATTCTAACAAGATTGATTAGTTTTGGTGATGGGGGAACACCTATCATCCCTTCTTGCCTTGCTTCGGAAATATCGCTTGGGTTTCATTTCCATTCTCCCCACACAACAACGCTTAATAATACTTCACAGCATACGCGGAATTGATTCCTCTCTCTCTCTGCCATCGGTGATGTGATCTATTTCGCATTTATAAGCAGGGGACCGTAACTGCCAACGTTGCGGTGGTATCGTATGACCCGAAGAGTGTTGCTGCTGCTGTACGCGGCAGGCAGGCTATAATACATCTCCGTCCTCTCTGAACTTGGCAGCAGTTGGTGACAAAAGCAAACGAAGGACACGCGATCAACGCCCGTCACTATCTATGCCAGCAGTTATTGCCAGCGTCGATTTTCGAGTTCATTGGTACCAAATGGTATTTCGTGAGAAGAACTGCTGATTGACGATTGAATTTCGCAAGATGTGAAATCGGTATTTAACGAGAACATATGTAACGAATTTATAATTAAAACTCCCCAGTTCTAAACTGTCTACAGCAGCGGTTCCTAATTGAGTGCCTATACTCCATCCCGAGGGGACCAAAGCCGTCTTTTACTGGATGTCCACTGCCAAATTGTAGACTTTAAGAGGGTTGGTGCACGATCTTGGCTTCCCATGATTTCCTATGGGGAAAAGTCTTTTTCATTTAAGGAACATTTAAAAATTTTCTATCCACTTCAGACACTCAATTTTTTTTCTCTGAAATATTCTGAATATTTCTATACAATTTAACACGATAATTTAGGATTTTAATTGATATTTTTTCTCGAATTTTAGTTTCATCAACATGGACGTTTTTCAAAAATCACCAAAATGTACACACATATATTGTTCCCTAAATTTTTGTAACAATTTCAATAAAATATCCTCATGTTGAAGTATGAAACACCATAGTGTTAAAAGAAATATATATTTCTATATAAATAGAAAAATACAATATAAAACATGCCTAATCTTTATGAAAGCTGTTCTCTGAAACACATGGGATTATAATCTCCTTTAGACCTGCTGGAAGGACTTTTAAGTCCCTTGGGGGGGGTGTATGTATGTACAAAGTGTATGTATTTATGTGTTTTTATGTTTGTACCTATGTGTATGTTTGTATTTGTATATATGTCTGTGTGTTTTTGTGATTATTTTACTAAATGAAAAGATACACAAATTTTCAAGACACTTGAATGAGTGGTGTCCGAAAAAATTTTCCTTATCTAACAAAAAAACTTAATTTTGAAAAAAGAGCATTTTAGTGGAAAACATTAGCATATAATGTATATTGTATGTGCTCGATAGCAGTTTATATTAAAATATTTCAAAAATATTTCTATTACAGGGTGGAACAAATACTTGACACAGTTAGACGCAGAAAATTTCATAGTATTTGAAAATTGAAAAATTCGAAAATGTGGTTTTTTTTTGGAATATTTGCGTGCACAAACCCCCCTTAAAAAAAATTAAATTGAAATTGATCATTTTGATCATTTGAGTCGCTCCACGGTCATTTTCTGCACACGAGGGCTAATTAGACCGGGACCTAGAATTTATTGCCGATTCCGAACGGCAGTCTTGTTTTTATACTCATCGAGAGGTTGGTGCGCTAACCCCTCGATGGGGGGAACTCCCTGCGGTAGCAATTTTTTGCTGCGTTCAAGTCGCCGTTTTTTGTTGTACCCCTGTGTCAGGAAACTTTCCTGACAAGGACGAACCAGGTATCGAACTCGCGACACCTCTAAACATCCTTCGGTACTTTAGGCGAGTATTTTATCGACCGGGCTACCGCACCCCCTAAATCGAAGTTAAAAAATAATAATAAATGTAAATAAATTACTTACGAAGCAACGTTTCAATTAAATTAACGTGCAAAAGCATCGCTGCAACGTTGGTAGACTGCAGTAGTGATACTGTTATGGTTTAACACAAAATTATACTTGTGGTGACATCTCTCAATAAGAGTATGAAATATTGTTTTAGTTCTTTTGCAGCGCAGTAGATGACATTGCTATCGCATCACATTTACTAGTACTGGATAAAATTTCCTCTTGTACGAGAACATTTTTCCTGATAGATGTCTGTAATTTCTGCTGCTATTAATGGGGTCCATGGCAGACCCCCCAATATTTTGGAGGTCTATGATTAAAAGTGTGGGGGGGGGGTGTTCCATGGCAGACACCACGATTTCTGTGAGTTCACGGCTAAAAGTATTTGAGCACCGCTAGTGTCTTCCTTAATGAAGAGGTTGGGGAGATTTTGATAGTTGGAAAGAGCTCTAAATTTAAATTTACTACCAGACAGTGTTTTCTCATTTGAGTTTCAATGCCTGAGCTAGTTTTTTCAAACTATAGATGCCGATTCCGAACGGCAGCCTTTATTTTATATACTCATCGAGAGGTTGCTAGCACTACCCCCCTCTTGATGTGGGACTATTATATAAATTTATAAATTTTGAACTAATATATAAATTTTATTTCATAACCTGCACCATCACTAACTGAATATATATACTGTGAAAATAACAAAACATTTCATTCACAGAACTTTTTGCAATTTTGTTTCGAATATTACTGCATTTTGCTTGAAGTTTGACATGAAAATAAGTTTTTCGTGAAAGAAATTGACGTAGATAGTACCAAATTTATCAATGTTTTCGCAACTTTGGGGCATTTTCTACCAAAAAAAAAAAGTTATTTCATCTCACTCCAGCTTTATTTTATACGAAAAGTGACAAGAAAGAGGTATTCGGATACCTTAAAGATAAATTTCATATCGATATTGATTAATTCCCAACAAGCATTTCAATCTACATGGAAATCATCGCATGAAAAGATTTGATTTTATCTGTTCAGTTCGAAAACATATTCGAAATAAATTTGAGACTTGTTCTCTGTATGTACCAATAAAAAAAAAAAATGAATTTTTCGTGTTCCTCGTCGATAAATTAGATTTCGAAAAAAAAAGTGAAACCTTTCATAAGACAGGATTTTTCGAGAAAATTCTTAGCAAAATTTCTTCTCCCCTGACGACAAATTCTCCGTCGATAGGCGACAAAATAATAAAAATACATTTCTCTTTTTACAGTTTTTTCCCTGAAAAAAAAAGAGGAATCTGAGAAGGTGGGAGGGGTAAAAAAAACGGAAATTGAAGAATTGAGTTGACTGCGGGTGGCAACAACACATAATAATAATAAAAACAATCATTTCCATAGCGTGCTCGATATCGTTAGACGCGTCGAAATTTTCCACGGACGGTTCAATTTTAACGTCGATATTTATTATTATTATTTTTTTTTTTTTGCTGGCAGGGCAAACACAATAACAATGTAATTTGGAAGAATGGAAAAGATTAACAATGTTGGCAACGGTATGTCTGCATATTATCTCAGTAATGGCCGAGCAGAATGTGTTGACTGAGACGTAATTGTTGAGGAGGAGGAGGAATGGCAGAAAAAAAAAAAAAGCACATTACAATATTCTGGAAAACTGTGGGAGGGAAAACACACGAATTTTCTCCCTCGTACGAAATTATCTTGAAACATATCGACTTGAAAGAAAAAAAAAAAAAGGTTCGATCCCCGGTGCAATTTACTTATGGAACTTGGAGCTGTCAAATTATTATTATTTTTTTCTGAATTTTTATGTTTCTTATCCTCCTCCCTTCCTTTTAGTACTGAGTATTTCACCAAAGCTAATCCGATAACGTTTTATCGCAATCACTATATGCTCAATTTAGAAGAAACGCTGTTTTAACGCTTTAAACTTAATTATCTTTTATGCTAATGAATAAATTCTTATTTCGTGTCCGAACATTTCATAGCAATGATGAAGGAAAAAACTGAAATTTATTTATTGGATTTTTTTGTCTGATTTTATGTGAAACATCAGTTGCCTATTAGATTTTATTACCGTAAACGTTCTAAGATATCTCGAGATGAATACAATCAGTTATGATTGGTTTTGAGCATGGCTGGCTATTGCCCAACATGCCTGAGACATGTAAAAAATCCCCTCAGGCATGTACTCTTTTTTCTTTTCTTTTTTAATCACGTGCCCAACGCGGGCAGGTAATAAATAAAAAAATAGGTTTGGTTTTATGGCCAGGATTACACGATAAAAGTTTGTTAGAAGCTCTTTGATAAAACTTGAAAAATGTAGCCAATAAGCGTAACGGTTACATTCGAGGCATGCAACTAATAGGCTTATTGAATTTTTTTTCGTTTTGTTATATTTTTCATTATTTAAATCCTTCAGTAAGTACAGTAAAAACTGTCTTTAACTGAACCTGTATTAAGCGGAACCTACTTCACCAAACACCAACTCCGGCTATATCGATATATATATTGCAATTTACTGCCATTAATGAGTTAAGTTGGAAATAAAGGCATCACCAACGGTGGTCACCGTGATTTCAATACAAAAATACACATCAAAAAACCTGTGTCGAACGGAACCTGTCTAACGCGGATACGAAAATTGTATGCTCTTAACGGAAAATTTCACATAAACACTACGAGTATTTCCCAAACAAGTGAATCACACAAATTGTTGAAGTGCTCGACCGAAATTTTTTAAGCAATCTGCTTGCCAATGTGAGTTCTGCATCATCTGCCTCTACATTAGCAAAAAACCGTTTCTTTGCTTGATGTTGTGGTTTTAATAAGCCATATGTAATAAGGCAGTGGTTTTCTGAAACGGTTAAAAAAAAAATTCAGGAAAGCATATTTTTCTACGGAAAAAATCGGTGCAAATGTTGAATTTCCTAATGATATGCAAGACGTACAAAATTTCATGCAAGGCCTACTTTCTGTGATCGCAGTGTTGAGGATTACGTACAAACTGAGCTGACACGACAAATATAGACACTTATTGAAAATTGTAGAGAATTTCGAAAAGAAGAGGATGGAGATGAGATAAATGTGGTCATTTCGGAAGAAAAACCAGATTCTGCCAAAGCCTTGAAACAACTACAGATCTTTGCTTTACGGCATAATGATGACTACCTTAGTATGATTTCTGAAACAAAACTGTTAACTGAAAGTCAGGTAGCATAGGGTGTGAAAGTGAATACAAAAAATTGTTATTCACCACTGGGGAAAATTATTTATTCACAGCACTCTCTCTGTTTTTTAATTTTTCACTCACTATTCTGCGGTGTGAGTAGTTAATGTTCTAGTAAAGACAGTATAAACGTACTGGTAGCTAAGAAAATTTTAAACCATAAATGGTGATACCGGGTTTTGACGTATCACCCTTTAGAATTAGTTTATTACTTAGTGGACTAATTTCAAACTGAATATAACTTTATGTACTTGAAAATTATTTACTTAATTTTCAATTGATGTATTTAATTATTTTGTTAATTTTATATTATTCCAGTTTAATATAAGATAATTTTATAATTTTGCATATTATGTTGATTGAACTTATATTAAGCGAAACTTGTATTCAACAAAAAAAAAATTGGTCACTTGTGATTCTGTTGAAGAGAGTTTCTACTGCATTTTCATCAGTAGATGGCGACTTATTTGTTTTGAATATGTTGGGGAAAATACAGTATCATGAAAAGGCAAATTTAGGCCATACTGTAAAAGCATTCCGAAAGTTCTTTTACATAACTTGACAAATACAACCAATTAGCTCATCTGTTGTTCCCAGCCACCTTGTTGGGCATTTGTCTGTTGTGGCGTTGTATTTGTATCTGTTGTATTCGCTCGAGTGTAACCGATGTGCTTGCTATTATGGTCGGTGTAATACCAGCTTTTGATTAAGTGGCCATCACTTTCAAAACTCGGGGATCAAAAATTGTCCAAATCGGTCCGTGTGTAAAGTTTCTAAGTGTTGAGGAAAATTTTTGAGATTTTTCATCAAAAAAAAAGGAATAATTTGACTTTTTCTTAACGTAGCGTAATGCCCTTTATTTTTTATATTATTTGCATATTTCAGCAGCACATTCGTTTTAAATGCATGGGAAAAACTTGCTCCAAAGGGAAAATTTCGAGAAAAATTTTGCTGACCGAAGCTACAATCATTGAATGATCCAAATATAACTACTACTCACAATAACGGAAAAAACTGTCATTATAATAGACTTCCCGTTACAAACGAATTTCTTTTGCAGCATTAGCTTTTTGACAATCACCCGCAAATTACTCGTTATAAGCCGATGCTTGTTATACGGACTTTTACTGTATCACATTAGAGTTAATAAGATAACTACTTTTTTTTTGTTTTCATTTTGTTGACGAAGAGACAAAAAACGTTTTTTGGGCATGTAAAATATTGATTCGAACATGTATTTTTTTTAAGTTACATGCCTGACTGGGCATGTAAATTTCTTTAAATTTTTCCAACCCTGTTTTTAGTCAATTTTCTACCGTGATATCACTCCAAGAGATAAGTTAAGACGATATATTTTCTAGTGGAAAAACTGCATGTTTATTGTATGCGGAGCAGAGGTACCTCCATCTACATATTAATTGAGTTCTCCCCCATCTGTTAAGTGTTGCAGTAAGTGAATCAGTGATGAATACTGATGCAGGTTGAGGTGATTTTCATGTTCCTGTACTCTATCTAAGATTTAGTGCCATGAATTACCAGCCGGTATGGTTTTTTGTGCGTTTGAATGCAATTTAGTGTTGTGCCCTTCACTGTGGTGGACAGACCTCATCAAAGAAGGAGCCGGTTCTCATTTGCACTTTGAGGGTGAAACTACGAAAAAAAAAAACAATGTTCCCTACTACTACCACTAGACCGTATTTGCACTTCGCACATATTCTTTTGGAAAATTTCTAACAAATAGGGACTTGCTAGAAAATGTTGTGTGTACTGAATATCACTTTCAGACCCTGGTGCCACAAACGTGGGCTTCTTTTTCTCACTGTAGATTTATTTTCTTTTGACCTCAGGAAGTTAAGCCATGACTTAAAAGATTGAATAAGTTTTGAGTTATAAATACGGTGAACATGAGGACATGTTCATGGTCGGGGGCTTTCATCACAGGGCAGCGCTTAAGTTTGAAATTTTCAGGGGATTTTTCAAAACGGCTTTCAAGAGGAAGTGCCTCCGGGAAAAGTGAGTTATTACATGAAATTCAGCAATAAAATCTGTAAATGTTTATTTATGTGAATATGAATATACCCTGCATCATCTTGACCGAAACGATTTGAAAGCAAATGAACTATTCCTTCGCCAAAAAAAAATGGAAAATGAAGATTTGCCGATATTTGTGTTTTAATGCATTTTTTTAAATATCAAAAATACAAAAATATTTTGAAAATTCCAAAAAAAAAAATGAATGTTCGGATCTTAAAGGGGGTATTATGCACCGCGCAGACATTCTTCTGGGGAATTTTCAACGAATTGTGGATTCAACAAGCATATTGCTCCAGAGTGACGTTCCTGCGTGTCGTAATGCTTATTTTGAAGCCTAGTGATTTAGTGAAATCATAACTATTCAATACCCCCCATCCCCCCCTAGTGTTCAACATGTTCACGGTGCATCAGTTGAGCCTAGTCTTTTTATTCCCTACTTCGTGTGAATTTCTGAATAGAAGTTTTGAATCAGTTGAGAATTCTAGATATTTTGTGCCAAATTATTAAAAAATAATTTTTAATAATTTTCTCCAGCAGGGTGCTATCGAAATGTAAACATTTAACTGAATCCGCACAAACGCTATATGGTTTCATGCAACAGCAATATAATGATATCTAGATACATAATCTTATAATCTAATTACATAGACACATAATCTTATAATCTAATTACGTAGACACATAATCGTATAATCTAATTACATAGACACATAATCTTATAATCTAATTACATAGACACATAATCTTATAATCTAATTACATAGACACATAATCGTATAATTTAATTACATAGGCACATAATCTTATAATCTAATTACATAGACACATAATCTTATGATCTAATTACATAGATAATCATATAACCTAATTACATAGATAATCATATAACCTAATTACATAGACACATAATCTAGTTCAGTTACGTAATTACATTACTATTTAAAAAGTATATAATTTATATTCCATGCAAAAAACTCAAATAAAAGCGTTTGGATAAAAAATTAATTTATAAGAAGGTGGTAAAAAAAAGAGTGAAATCAAAATTTTAAGATTTTTTGAATTAAAAAAATTAAGTATGATTTCTTTTGTACTTGTATGTTATTCCTAGTCATAGCCATATGAATAGAACGAAAAAAATGGAAGAAAAAAATTAAAAACCCTTCAGGCAAGCGAATAACAGTCTATTTGTTAAAAAATTTATAAACAAATTGGGTCATCAGACTTATTGTCATGATTGTAGAAGTATTATTATCATTAGTATAACATCAGTATTCATATTGGTTATCGAATGCTACGTAGTCAGTAATAATGCACAGTTCTTGACAGTGTATACGACTAAAAAACATAAAAATACATTTCTCCGAATAACCAAGTACAATGGCGGATACGAACGACAAGAAGCGATAATTGATCGAAATGCTGTTTTCTTAGCGATTTTATGTAGATAGATTGTTTGCGAGAATAAAGTACACTTAAGAAGAAATGAAAAAAATAAATAAATAGAATAGAAGCATAGTATAAAAGTGCCGCTATAAGCGTCACGCAAACCGTAAGTCTTGTGTCCGTGTATTGTACTCGTGTGTATAGCTTTATTCTAAGTACCATCATGGAAATATCACTGGAAGATATAGTATATATACACAGCATGCCCCCCCCCCTCCATGCAAGAAACTCAGCACGCAACCGAGGTGAATTCCGTGCCGCAAAAATAAAGAGTGAATACGTTTTAATACGGTAAATACTGACTCCGTTGATAATGTCAAAGCAATATGTGGTACAATAAAAGAGAGGGAAAAAAAAATTCCCGTATTTACTTCTATTTCCCATCTACGTCAGTATAATACATTCATCTTACAAAGAAAGCTCATTGTGTAGTTAACAAAAAGCCGTTTTTATTCCAGATTTATCCAAAATTAAAGCATACACATCTACTTTTGGAGATGAATATCCTTTAAATATTAATAGACATTTGGAAAATGCATAGAACGATAACTTTCCTATCCAATCGCTGTATAGATAAAATTTAATATTTAATTTTATTCGTCATGAATACGGAGATAATAATTTGGGAAACACATGGAGAGAGATAAGTTCCCAATTTATTTGGTAAATCGTAAAAGTCACAGTGTCGGTAATATTTTAGAGAGATTCGTCGCAAATCCTTATTATATATTTAATTAGATTAAAATAACGCTATTTTATGTAACATTCGATGCAATTTGAGTTGGAATTTTAGCATCGAAATGAAGAAATTTTCATATTCATGCTACGTTTTCGTGTTTGAGTTTGTATTGTTTTAATAATAAATTAGTTTTTTTGGTTATGTATATGAAGGGTGTTCGTTTGAAGTTACAATCTTCGAATTTATTTAGGGATTTCATTATATCAATATGTTGAATAATTTCCATTTTTATCAACATTAGGATTTATGCTAACGATATTTTTGATGTTCATCTATCTTACTGTATAATGCATTTTATTTATTCTAAAACATATTTATGTGCTGATACGTATTCTCTCGAATAAAAATCTCAGAAAGTATTCAAAAATATTCAAATTAAATAACATATTAATTTATACACAGGGTAATGAGGATATTTTTCTCGTGATATTAGCGTGAATATGTTATGCGTTTATACTGTTTCTCATTTTTCAACTATAGACAATGTTGTATTGTAAGATACTAAATAATATACTGCGTGCAATAGTAAAGCTACAGTATTAATATTTATAGTGTTTTTGATATGAAATAATTTCTCGGATGAAAAAATAATAATTTTGACACGCATCGTGTTTTTTTGTCGGAAAGTCTCAATATAAGACGAATATGATATTGCCGTCACATAGGGACTGTTCCTCATTGGTTCGGGCCTCTAGACAAATAGGAATTCATGGATCCGTTTGTATAGAGTACATAGGTAACCATGCATAAGGCATTTTTCTGGTGAACCCGTGATACTAGAGGCATACTTTCAATAAGGAAAAAATATCCAAATAACGAGCAGTACTCAGATATGTCATCACGTTATAGGGGGTTGTATAGTTATTAACATAAAAACGATAACTTTTATACTGTCTCTGTGTGCACAAATACCCAATGAGAAAGCTGTTGCCCTGTCTCTGCTGATGCCAATAAAAAAAAGCTCTGTATTTCTAAGCGCAATATTCGCTGAGATATTTGATTTCACAAACCGGAGGGGAAAACAGTATTAAATACGAGTTTAATGGTTTACCCCTGCATTTAAGGCTGTCCCCCCCACCAAGTTTAATCCGTTTTTCAAATTCGAATATTTAAGTGAATGTTGGACTTGAAGTGTTTTTGGTATCAGGAGAGACAGGGCAACAACTTTGTAGTTAGTTGTTAGGGGCACGGGGTGCCAAATAAAAAGTTAATTGTTTTATTTTAATAAATATACAACCACTTGCAACATGAATGACACATGTGAGTTGTTTGGATACTTTTTCTTATTGAAAGTATGCCTCTAGGATCAACGTTTTGGCAGTAGAATTCCTTAAGTCCGGTTGCTTATATGTGCGTGTGTGCACCCTGTATATGTATAACATTCTTTGAAGTATGGCTGCAGGGTGCATGTACATTTTCCATGCAATAAGTCCTGAAGTATGCGATGTCCGTTGGTTATTTTTCACTTTAATAAATTCAAATTTCAACAAATGAGAAAATTTCTATGTTCTACAAAAACGGGAAAATACTGAAATATAAAACTTTTCGGCCCTGGTTACATGCCTGGTATCGTATTATTCGAACATCAATGACTGACATAATTTGGATCTCAACCTGACCTCTGTGGCTCCTTGTGATCCTGGGGGGTATTCGTAGAGCCCCATGGGTGAAAATCGTTTGGAAGGCGAGTTATGGCTTAAAGAGACCCCGACCTCTTAAAGAGAGAAAGCTATGAAAAAAAAATATATGTGAAGAAATAAAGCTTTTTCAAGTGACAAATAATGGGAGAAAGCGTGATTACTTTTAGAATTCAGTAGAACTGCCCTTAGAACCAGGGCCACCTTGATACATGGGCCCATCCGGGCATGTCATGCGCAGTGGTGAGGGGAGCTACATGAAGAGATCTGGTTCTATGACCCAATTCTAATTAACTAAACAAGTAGCTCTTATTTGCAGCGACGTACAGGCGCTCCCTCCCGAACAATCAATTTGCCCATGATAGGAAGAAAGAAGGCTTTTCATAAACCTTCAAAGGGAATCTCACTGAATTTGGTGGTCCACAGACCGACAATATTGTATAAAATTGTTGACCGCTGAGAATTCATTGAAAAATATCAACTGCATGACCAAAAAGGTAAGGTGTTTGGCTACTGAATGAGGGTTGGTGGAATCTTCGCCATAAGAAGTCATTATGGCCCAAAGGAGGAGGGGCATGAGTGAAAAGAGATTAAAAAAAAAGCAAAAATGTCATTTCTCTTTCGTTTTAAGCACGTAGAATCGAATATTTTCTCGCAAGTTAAAAGCATATCTCCATCGTAACATAAATTACGTCAAAATCGGTACGTTACTGACAAGGAAAGGGTCCCAAAGTGACGTTTTCAAAAAGTTTTGAAAAAAAAAATTACCACTGGTTCTACTTATTTAAATATGCACAAAAATGAAATAAAAACCCGGCGGAATTATTATAGGTCACTCAACGGGGAAAAAAATGCAAATGTGAATATTTTGAACGGCAACATAGGCCAAAAATGAATTTAAAAATCTCGTAACCCTAGAGTGTTAGAGTGACGTCATTCAAACAACACATGATCAGATACAGCACATAAAGAAAGAAGAACTTACTGGTTGTTGTTTTTTCCCAGAAAAGAGGAGTTGGAGGAGAGAAAGGAAAAGGAAAGTGGAAAAGAGAGAGGTTTTTAATACATGTCACAAAGAACAACAAGAGGCAATGTGCAGCCAGCTACATATAGCATATTTTAGTAATTTTTTGTGGCTTTAATAATGACTTTCTACCGCTAATTTATTTTGTTTTTTATGTTTATCTGGTTGAGATGAATGTACTTGAATTTTTTCATTATTTTTGAGACGACATCTGGAACCCTTTCCTTGTGAGTACCACTGTATTTATACAGAAAACTCATAAAGTGCGTTTTTTCCAATTGATATATCATTTGTATATCATATTGATATATCATTTACTAAATTTGATATCGCATATTAAATTTATTAAAACAACAATTTTAAATTAACTATTTATTAGTTTTAAGTGAAAACTGCAGGTATGACAATCTATCATAATAGGAGGTGAAATAACAAATTTTGACATCGCCCAATCACATTTAGCTGCACTGACTTGATTAGAAATTTGAGTGGTTTGGACATGTCTGTTGAAGACTTTCAAAATAACGATTGGATATGTAATGATTTTCTGTGCTGAGATCCAAAGGTTACATATTCTCTCGGTGCCTTGAGGTATAAAATAGTAGACATTTTCCAGGAGGAAATATTCTACCTTCTCACCCTTCTTCAAACGTTTCGGTTCCCAAATTGATTTCCCGACCACGGTTTGTCCCCAGCGGAGAGCAAATTAAAATCACAACGTGTCACTCATACAAAGGCAGTTCATTTTATAATCACTGCAGTGATGATTATCACCCACTGCTTTGCTCTATTTGCCGTCATCTCACATTTTCAAATCACTTGTAGCCACGATTTAAACTTCCACGACACAAGTTATTGCCTTACTGTGATTTCTGGGAAGTGATTTACGGTAAATCCTTCAATGAGGATCCGATAAGAATTCACTATTTGAAGAGAACTATTCATAAAACACGCGTGTATTTTTAAAGTCTTTTCATTCAAATTTCAGAATTATACTTTGTAATATTGATTTTTTCTGTGATTCAGACCATGGGTCTCCAACTTTTTGTTCCGTGACAGATTTTTTTGGCGTTCCCTGCGATGGAACGCCGCGGAACTCTTTAACAATCCTGGAAAGCTTTCAAAGAAACTTTCTTGTTACTGATACCTCACAAAGCTGTTCCTCATTTTGAATTTTAACGAGATAGCGTCTTTTTTGAAAAATCGGCTGATTGAAAAAATATCATAAATCTGGAATAGAGGCGCTGTTCGTTAGTATGTGTGTTTTTTTCCCCAAATTTAACTCTGATTTTAAATCCAAATACCTCTGCAAACATTGCACTTGGAAACGTGTAATTTTTTTAGCCTCAGGAGAGACGGGAAAACCACTTTCTAATTGGAAGTTAGTGAACAGTCACAAACAACTGTTAAAATTTTAAAGCAAACTTGGTAATTCAACTAATATTTCTCAAAATATATTAGTGAATGTTATAGTATTTTGAGTTTCCCTATGCGGTATACTATTCAGAAACCGGTCACCAATTTCAATCAAAAAATCTCAACAGTTACGTTTATTTTTTCATTTGATGGTGACACAGTAATAGTTTCAGTTCAATGATGTTTCTACATGTAATATATGTGGGAAAACACAGTTTTACCTGCATTCAACGCTGTTTTTTCTGAAGCTTCGTCCGTTTTTCGAATTTGACTATCGCAGTGAATATTGCACTTAGAAACGGATTTTTTTTTTATCATCAGGAAAACGGGGCAACAACTTTGTAATTGGGTTTTGGGGTAAACAGACAGACAGAATTTAATTTTTCTCGTCGGTGCCCAGCCCAAAGGGGCTGCCTGGCGACTTACAGACTGCTCTTGCTAGCTATGAAGGGGGTTATAGACAAGTTTGTGCAGATGTGAAGTGCTTGTAAGTTAATAGAAAAAAAAAACATACAGTCCGATAAATGCTACCATCAGAATAGTAAAATACACAAACATCAGCCAAACTTCATCAAAATATTACTCTATGCAATAGAGTTGATCGACAATTTCGATAGCAAGATAAAAGTACAAAAATATTATGATAGATAGACAAAGATTATACAGCTCAGTAATTCAGACCCTAACGCACCGACCATGGCACGTGCAGCGCGTTTTTAGGCCTGAGAAATTTTAGTCTTTGACGTGGGTTGTAATCGACCAGCTCTCTCAGATTCTCGTATTCTGAGTTCTTCATCCTTTCAAAGTGATCCTCTGAGATTTGTTGGATGTAGCTGAGGATGGTTGGAATCTTCAGGTCTTTTCTAATTTCAGCCCCTCTGATGTACTTTGGGGCGCGCACAAGAGTCCTCAGTATTTCATTCTGTTGACTTTGCAGACGCTGCATGTTGGTTTTTGAAACATGAGCCCATACTGGGGCGGCGTAGGTCATGATAGGTCTAATGAATGATTTAAACAATATGACTTTGTTTTTAAGAGTTAGTCTTGCACTTGGAAATGTAATGCGTGATATCATTCCCATGGTTTGGGTAGCCTTAGTTCTTACGTGATTTATTTGAGGAACGAAGGATAATGATTGGTTTAGAATACATCCCAAATATTTCACTTCCTTCACAGGTCTTATGGCTTCTCTGCCCAGGTAGATTTGTGCTCTAGTGAATTTGGTTCTTCTTGTTAGCCAGATGAACTGACACTTGGCATGATTAAGCTCAACAGCATTATCCTCACACCAGTCTTCAACCTCCTCCAGAGTTTCCTGAAGATTTTCTCTGCATTTATCAGATTTTCTGTTATTGGTGATAATAATTGCATCATCTGCAAAGAGTCCTAGTATGCCCATTTGGGGCGGGAGGGGGGCAGGGAAGTCATTAATGTAGATAGAGAAGAGCTGAGGCCCAAGAACTGATCCTTGGGGAACCGAGGCTCTTACTGGACAAAGAGAAGAACAAGCATTTCCATTTTTCACCAGAAAATGCCTGTCTTTAAGATAGCTGTTGAAGAACAACACGTAGTGGTCAGGAAAACCGTATTCAACAAGCTTGGCCAACAGAGTTACGTGATTCGTCTTGTCAAACGCCTTGCTAATGTCAAAGCACATTGCGCAGGTGAATTCCTTGTGGTTGAAGGCTTGTATTGCGAATTCTACGACTCGATGCAGCTGTGTGACACAGGAGTGGTTCCTTCTGAATCCATGCTGCTCAGGACGAAGAAAATTAGAAGATTCGAGATAGTTATTGAATCGTACAAGAAGAATACGTTCAAACAGCTTAGATATAATGCTCAGAAGGCTGATCGGTCGGAAATTTTTGGCTATGAGAGGGTTAGAGCCAGATTTGTGGATAGGTTTGATTACTGAAAGTTTCCATATTTTCGGGAAGTGGCAAGTTTTCAACAAGCTATTAAAAATGTAGGTGAGAGTCATAAGGGCAGATAGGGGGAGATTTTTCAGAGCAAGATTGGAAATTTCATCCAGGCCAGAGCCTTTCTTGATCGAGAGCTTGTTAATAAGTTCTCTAACCTCCTCCATAGTTGTTAGCTCTGAATCTTGAAACCCACTAAGACTCTGATGGCGTGGTCTGTTGAGAAATTCCTCAATTTTAATCAAGTGTTCCCGCTGAATGCCAATCGGTTAATTCGTGTTAGGTTTGAATTGACCCTCATAAATTTCGGCAAGCACTTCCGCTATCTCAGCATCAGTGAAAACCAATTCACCTCGTTGGTTTTGAATTTTGCTAATTTTCCGACTCATCAGGATGCAATAAGTTGCGAAAAGGATGTTTTTTCTTTCCACTAGACGCCAAAAATCCCCTAGAAGGGAAGATCTTGGATTGCAGAATTTACGTAAACTTTACTAGACCCAGGGACACCTAAATAGATCCGGGCACGGTACGGAGACCCATGGCCTCCACATCCTGCAGTAGGGATCTCTCCGAGACCGTCCATCCCTTTGGGAAAGAGTAGAAACCATCGCCCAGGACGGTCTCTCGCTGCGGTCAGCGGTCATGTCTATCTGCCTGTAGTAGGGACCATAATCTGGGATGTTTGACGGGCCCCCGGGTCAGGCTGTTCAGGAGTACATCTAATATGAACTTGTAGTGAGAAAAACAAAAAATAATGAGAGAGAGTCATCTCGGATCTGGAGTCCTGTCAGCACTTTTTCCCCTGTTAGGACCATGCGTGGACCTAAACTGTATTAAGGCTTCAACGATAAGATATAGCACAATGATTTATGACAGTAAATATGTTTGTTTAGAGTTGGTGCCTAAGCCATTTTTCATTTCTGCGTTTTTGAGACGGACGTATAGACTTTTATTTTTGGATAAATATTCAAATATTTGTTTGAGTTACGTAGTACAGATTCAACCTCTTCTGCTTTTACGATCAAGTGACTGAAGCTTTTAGGGTAGGGAGAAACGCGCACGTGCACGTTTTCTTTCTGTATTTTCAAAAAGGATTTGATTAAGCCAAACACGGTAAAGTCACAAGTGCGTACATGGGATTGGGATTGGGGACTGTCTGGTGAGTTAGATGGGAGTAACGTTAATTTACGGTGTGTACGAAAAACTACGTATGTTCCATTTTTGAGGAAATTCAAGAATCACGGCTACCTGTGACGACGCCAGGTGTGACGAAACACTCCAGGTCTTTCATTTTCTTCAATGTAACGTCTTTTAATGTAACGTTTACACAGCCTTACCTCGTCCTTGTTTTTTTTTCTCACATCAGGAGATAGATTTGAGTGTTCCCGGCACCAGCGGCTTTCTGCAGATGCAAAAATAATATATTCCAGTCAGACGTGGTTACAACCTGAGCCCTCAGTCTCTCGCTACGATGTGTTAATATTCCGCATTCAGACTCAAACAATTGCTAGTGATTAGGTTCCAGCTAAATGACATTCACGCTTACGTTTCTAATTTTTAAATTCGATGTAAACACACACGACCGTTGTGCGGTCACGTAGGCATAGTGCTGGACTCCCATCTAGAGGATGCAGGATCAGATTTTGTTGGAAGCACAATGGTAGTCTACTGAAGTTGGTTTTCTGCAGTTTTCCATTTTGACGATTCGCACACGAATGCGAGCTCATATCCTATTTGATAGAGTCTCTCCGCGAAAGCAGGTGGACTTTGAGCATGATAGTTACTTAACATCAAAATTCAAGCTATATATATTTACCATTTTAATTCAAAATACTGCATAAAGGACATATGGCAGCACCAGCAAGAACATGAAACAGTCACAATTCTGACAACATAAACACGTTAGGGGTCAACACATGCATTCAGACCACACATTCGGGCATGTTCCGGCCGATTCGTTGGAAATTCCGCAGAGGAATGTGTACGAGGTGCATGTACGGTTAAATTGTAGAAGTAAACATAAACGATGGGAGCTACACCATTATCTTACTACTTGTAGAATGAAAAATTACGCTGAATGTCTAGAATAATGTCCATCTTCTCCAAGATTCATGTGGGCTTGACTGATTTAGAAAATAAGTCGAGATTGCACTTGAAGAATGGCTAATGGAAGTTCTAAGATAAATGCATCGGGTATGTTTCTGAGTTGATAATTTTCTTTTTAATTAATTTATTCTACCCATAAAAAAAAAAACGTTATATTTGTTAGAAATTGGTTTTATTATCTCAAATTGATGACCGGAAGAATCAGTTGATTGCAAATAATACGTTAATGGAAAATAAGAACCAAAAAAGTGCGTAATAAGATACGAAAGAGGCATTATTTAAACAAATACGGAATCTGTGCCTAAAACCAAACACAGAAATAGAAAAAAAGATCCCGCTGAAACGGATTCAACGATAAAAATGGTCTCGGAAAACTTTTAAGGACTATCACCAAATGGAAGCTAAAAGCAGAACTAATATTGACTCTTCGGACTATCTCTCTCTCTCTCTCTCTTCCCCCTCCTGTTCCCTTTTCTCCGGAAAAGACCGTTCTATCTTTTATTATTTTCAAACGGTTTAAAGATCACCAATTCCTAAAAATTGGTGATTCCTTCTAATTTTAAATGCTCGAAGTAACTGATAGACTCCAACAATATATAGGTTATTATATTCACAACATACAATACAATACTTTAAATGAGCATGAAGAACAATCCTTCAGCTGCTAAAACCTGCATGCGCCCCGCATGAACCTCCAGCCTGATAGCGCTTTCCTCCTGAGCTTCCAAAATCTACACCTTCATTACTTGAAGACTCCAAAATTTGTGCGTGCTTTCTTTAAATTTCCAAAATCTGGATACGCTTACGCTGAGCTCTTAAAACCTTCACCTGTTTTTTTGAGTTTTCGAGATGTGCGCACATCTTCCGGAATTACGAAAATCAGCGCTTTTCTTCTTTGAACTTCCACAATTTTCTTCTGCTTCAAAAATCTGCACACACCTAACATGAGCTTTCAAAATCTGTTTACCCCAAATCCAAACTGTCAAAGTATGCTTACACAATGTCCCGAGCTCCTGAAAAATCTACATGTTCCTAGCTTAAAATTACAAAATGCTCGTGCTTTTCTTGAGCTTTCAAGATACACCTCACCGGAGCTTTTGAAATCACACGTACCTTTTTTGAGCTACCGCAATCTGCATACGCCTTCCCCTTAAATTTCAGAAATCTTCTCGTGTCTTTCTCTAAACTTCTAAATCTGCACGCTTCTTTCTTCGGAGATTTTTATTATTTTTTTATTTTGAAGTCCGTTTTTTCCACATCTAAAACCTGAATGAGATCCTTACCTGACCCTGAAAAACTTACGGGCATCTTCGATGAGTTTCCAAAATTTTGACGCTTCTTCGAGCTCTCTATTAAGTTTCTAAAAACTGTAAGCACACTTTCGAGCTAGCAAAAGCTGTAAACATCTTCCCCGAGTTTCCAAAATCTGCACGCTTCGTTCTTCAGCCCCTAAACTCTGCAGTTATCTTTCTTCAGCCCCTAAACTCTGCAGTTATCTTTCTTCAGCCCCTAAACTCTGCAGTTATCTTTCTTCAGCCCCTAAACTCTGCAGTTATCTTTCATCATTTTCTAAAATCTGCAGTTATCTTTCTTCATTTTCTAAAATCTGCAGTTATCTTTCTTAATTTTCTAAAATCTGCAGTTATCTCTCTGCAGCTTTCAAAATCGGCATACCCCTGACTTGAGCTTCCGAAATCCTCAAGCGCTCCTTTGAGATACTAAAGATTTCACGCACTGCTTTGAGCTACCAACAAGTCCACGCTTTACTCTTTCAGGTACTAAAATCTTCATGAGCTGCTTTGGATGACTAATGTTTACACGTGCTTTCTTAAGTGACTTAACCCCTTTGTATCTTGACGGTACTTTAAAGTACCAGGTAAAATAATTTTTTTAAACTAATTAATTGTTACAAAATCATTTGTCTTTGATTAGAATTAAAATTACCTACCAAATAATTTACTTGATAACTATTTAATATTATCATTATATTTTTATGCTTTATTTTAGTTTACTATTAAAATTTTATTTTAATTCATTATACTTTTATTTTAATATTGTAAATTTTTTTGTTATTCAACTTTTCACAATGTTGGATATAAAGGGATAAGAAACCTTATTAATGGGTCAAAAAATTCAGAAGATCTCACTCCTTCTCCTAAAAAATTTTGAAGGTTCCTAAATTCCCGAATAACTCGCATTCTTCAAGACTCGTACGAAAGAGGCATTATTTTGCATGGCATTATTTTTACAACAATAAACGATTTTTATGATATAACCAGCGAAAAATTCTACTATGTGAAGGCTTTATCTCCCTGTAAATGTGCTGCTCATAACGGATATTTAATCAATCATTATACGCCACAGGTTATCGTCTTATCTAACAGAAGCTCCAAGAATCATAATATAAATCACGTCACATTATCCCCTTAGTATATATACAATATTTAACCATCAAATAAGCCGCACAAATCATCTAAAGAACAAAAATAATCTCCACTTAAACTTCGAACTATAGTTTTATCACCTTTATGAAATAATTGCTATCAAAAAACACAAATCATATCTGATTTACATCCACACCCACAAAACTGTTGGAAGTGCCAAAACCTCAATCTCCACGGAAATGAATAAATCGTAGCAAAGAGGAAAAAAGAAATCCCCTTCCAAACAATTTAACAAAAATATGATTATAACAAAGCATAATTATTAATAAATTATTTATATTTAATTGCTAAAGTTATAATAAAATATAAAATAATGAAAAAATCGTAAAAAAAAATAATTAAAACTCCTGTTCACATTCACACACATACGCACGCACGCACGCACGCACGTAAAAAGAAAAGGAGTGGTCAGACAATAGGCCTTGGACTATCTTTGAAACGAACGGCAACGCCAGCAAGCACAATAGGATTTTGACTTGATCTTCCGAAATGTTCAAGCGCTCCTTAGAGATACTGCACTGAAATCTCCACTCATTGCTTTGAACTACGAACCAAATTGTCCCCCAACTCCAGCATTGCTTTGAACTACGAACCAAATTGTCCCCCAACTCCAGCATTGCTTTGAACTACGAACCAAATTGTCCCCCCAACTCCAGCATTGCTTTGAGCAACCAAATTTTCCACGTGCTCCTTTGAGTGTGACAGTGCTTAAAAAAACTCATTAGTGGTCAAAAATTTGGAAGATCTAACTCCGCCTCTTGAAAAATGTCAACGGTTCCCGAAGAAATCGCACTAATCACACTATAAAATCGACGCTTTTTATGATATAACTAGTGGAAAATTAAACTAGTATATGACCTTTATATCCTCCTTATAAATCTGTGCTTCTTGCGGATATTTCAGTCAATTAATATCTGTTATAAAAGTAAATATCCCACACCTAACAGAAGTCCCTAAGAATCCCCCTACCGATGAATTCACATTCATAATTACATAAAATACTCCCCCCCCCTCCCGAAAAAAAATAAAATAAAAACCCACAAAAATCATCTAAAGAACAAAAATATAATCCCCACTTAAACTTCAAGAGTTTAGCACTCAACAATAAAAAAAAGCTCTCAAAAACACAAATCATGTATGATTTACATCCACACCCACAAACTGTTGAAAATGCCAAAACCACTATCTCCACGGCTATAAATCGAATCAAACTCTACAAAAGAGAAGAAAGAAAAAAAAATTTTCACAGAATTTTAACACACACAAAAAAAAAATTATAACAAACTTAAAATTTTCTCGCTCGGGATATAAAATAATGAAAAAAATCGTAAAAAAAGAGAGAGAAAACTCCCACTCTTCACACACATATACAAAAAAGGAGTAGTTCGGACAATAGATCTTGGACTATCTTTGAAACCGAACGGGAAACAGCAGGATCAAAAACCAGAGAGAGAGAGAGGATGAAAAAAAAAATTATATATGAAGTAAATAAATAAAAGTCCACCAAAACCATGGTAGGGTTGGAACTGAATTGTTGGAGAAGGAAAAGAAGACAGGACTCTGGAATCGTTTGATAAATAGGTTTCCATTCAAATAGCTCTTGTGTTGGGGGTGTCACCCGAAATCACTCGAAATCTCACGACCAGATGCTCCAAAACGCATCCAGTACTAGCATGCGCCCCTGGCCCCTGCCTACCATAGGATGAATTCCCCTTTTGTCTGAATGTGAGACACAGTATAGTACACAGTACAGTAGTACAAGCATAGAAAAAAATAAAATAAAAACTATGTATTCATTTTTTTTTTCTCCATCTCTCTCTCTTTCTAAACCCTAAGATAGAATAGGATTTGATAAATGTTATGTTTGGTTTCGTTGGGAAAGACATAAAAGATTCTCGGGTAAGTTTTTAAGGAAGAGGGGGAACGAGAAGAATAAAGAAAAAAATTATATTTTCCCCTAGAAATTTTTGCTAGAATAAATGAAAAACATTATTTATTTTTTTCATTTTTTGAACATGAAAAGGCGGAGAATTTTTCTTGTTCGTGTTAGTGGTCTTGTCAGCACTGAGAGATTTATTCCGAGGACTTTTTTTTTTCATTTATCCACAAATTTTGGAGTAGGCCTATATAGATTTGTGGATATTCACCACGCATTATCACAAACGTGATATACGTGTTTACAGTATAACAGAGAGCTGGCTTCTATAGTCCGCAAGTTATCAAACCCATTTGCTCACCAATAGGGTGTTAGGCGAGATGACTCGCTCCGATGGACATTTTATATTTCAGAATAAGAGATTCTCATTTCGTTTTTTTTTTTTTCAATTATTATTATTATTACTAGCTATAATGAGGTGGAGTAGGGTGTACAATGAGTCTTTTTAAATGAGGACGTATTTTCTTTGAGGGACATACAAACCGTGTCCAGGTTGACCAATATGGCGACTTCCTGCGCGACTAATGAAAGAAACAAATCCAAGTTTACAGAATATGAAATGATTAATGAATATCTATTTTTTTCCTTTTTTAAGGGGCACAAGGTATCCCCCTCCCTGAATTTTAAGGTATCCATCTGCCAGTTTCAGCTTCCAAAAATGCTTAATTAAAGCTGTGGAATTTTTTCGATGTACTTTACGGCCCCTTAATTAATCTTAAAACATCCTAAATTATATGAATTTACGCAGTTGAATATTAAAAAACAATACGGAGACATTAATTTTCATGCTTGAGAAGATATAAGTAAAAAATTGAAATCAATGTTATTGCATGGGAATCCAACTCAAATGTAGATCCGTCTAATTGCTTCATATTCAACTTTCTGGGCTTCGTATCTCTAAGCGAACTCGATGTTTCAAAAATCGAGAATTGAATACAATTTTCAAAATTATTGATATTTCAGGAAATCCTCACTGAATTTCCGCATTTCTACAGCAAAATTGGCAATTTTAACACCGATTTCTCTCCTTTGCCTGACTCTGAAAGTGATGCTGATAATGAATCCGACGTCTATTCAAAAAGCCTAATTAGTTGGAGGATTGAAAATGTGACAAACCATTATGAAGGTATAAACTATTATAAATATATACTGGCAGTATTAAAGAAGTGACAAACCATTGTAAAGGTAATATACCTCTATCCTAATATGCGTACATTATCTGTCTTAACGAAACCCCGAAACTTTTCTCCAACTCCCAACCCCTTTCGTCTGTAATTACCACAAAATTTGTTAATCACGACAGTACCCAGTTGTCCGGGGAAAATATACTGTAATTTTTTTTTTTTCTTTTTGACACAAAATAAAGTGTTCCAGCCACGAAGCCGGGCTGGAAGAGATCACGGCAACGGGATAAGTCTAGCGGCAAAGTTCTGGCGTTCATTCATTCAGTATAAAAGAGAGTGTCTTATAAGTGGAATCGAAAACCCAATTGAAAAGTTGCCCTGTCTTACCCGAGGCCAACAAAGAAAATTCAACTTCTGTAACTGCAAAATACGCAGAGATATTTAAATTCAAAAATTGGAGGGAAGTTGGAAAAGAACAGAATAACTAAAGGAAAGAAGCATTGTGCGTTGGTATTCGATGTTTTTTTCCCAATTTTTAAATTCAAATATATCAGCGAGTATTGCACATAGTAACGTGAATTTTTCTTTTGGCCTCAGGAAAGACAAGGCAACAACTTTTTTCATCGGGTTTTTGAGGACAGGGTGCGCGTATAAGAAATATCGTGTTCCTATTACGTCAAAAACCATTTTACCAGCATTTAATGCTGCTTTTTCCCAAATTTCCTCAGTTAAGTGACTTACGAACGTTGAATATTTTTTGTTGGCATCAGGAGAGACAGAGCAACAACTTTGTAATTAGGTTTTCGTGCACAAGGTGACGGTATAAAAAATAATTTTGTTTTATTTTAATAACTGCTCAACCCCTTGCAGCATGAGGTCTAGACGTTATTTGGATGATTGTTTCAATTGGAATCCCTCTAGTATCAAAGGTCCGCCATTAAAATGCAGCAAGGGGAATTAAATAATCACTGTTCATACAGGGTCGCATGCTCACTGTGTTAGGGGCCATTCAAGTATTACGTCATCATCGATGGGGGGTTGGTTTCCGATTTGCTGACTTTTGATGACAAGGGGCGAGGGGGGTTTGGATGATGCTTACGTCATCAACCACCCTTTATGAAGATATGAAATATTCTTAATGGCATTTTATTTGGTGCCCCAAAAACGAGAAAAAACTTTCGATACTTTCTGGGCACTTGAAGTAACACCTTCCCCCCATTGATAAGTACCCTACAGAACCGGAAAAAGTGCTGGAACTGTGCCACGCATCACTCAAGTGATCCGTAATTATATGCCGTGGATCACTTAAATAAACTGAGAATGTGCCGCAGGTATCTAAAACTACGTCGCATGTCACTCAAGGGATCTCTATATGTGTCACAGATCGTTTAAGTGTTCTGGAACTGTGTCCCGGATCATTTAAGTGATCTGAAAATGTGCCCCGGGCGGCTTAAATGTTCTGGAATTGTACCACGGGACACTTAAGCGATCTGTAAATGTGCCGCTTAGTTCATTTTTACAAAATTACATTTGAGGAGGGCAGGCCGTATCGGATAACCCCCAGGGACATATTTGGTCCGCAGGCCAAGGGCCTTTATGCGATTTATCATTATATGGCCTGTAGGGTGAGTCGCAATGAACTTATTAAAGATAAATTTTGAGTTCATAGTCTTCAAATAACATTGAAATGAACCGAAATTGATTATACAGTCGAATCCCGTTTTAACGAATACCGTTATAGCGAAAATCTCGTTTCAACGAACACTTTTTCTAATCCCTCAAATAAGTATACATAGGAACAATGCAAACTGAAATTCCTTTATAACGAAATTTCGCTATAACGTAGGGATTTCTCCGGTCTCTTGGAGTTCGTTATAACGGGATTCGACTGTAATAACATATAAAGGTATTTTCTTCCGAAATTTCAATTAAAAAAATTATTTTTTGATCGTTTGGGGGGGGGCACGAGCCCTTATGCCCCCCGTGTACGTCTCTGATCCCACCAATATGCGTCAGGATACAGAGGGGCAGAGCTGATAATGAAATTTTGCTGACTTGGGGGAGGGGGTCAGAGTTTTGCTGACGTTTGCTGACAAAGGGGGGGGGGGGTCAAAAATGGCTAAAAATTTGCTGACGTAATACTTGAACGCCCCTTATCACTGCCAAATTTTTCAATTAGCCGTTGAAGAAAGCTCGAGCGTGGATTTCTTCGCAATAACAACGCTGCGAAAATTCTGTTCGATCTTATGGGTAAACGTTCCATCATTTTGAAAATTTCAATGCCATCAATAAGACAGCCCGTTTGCAAACAGACATGGTATCTATGGTAATTGAATATCATCACGATTCCAAACCGTACATTTATTTTGATTCCACTTGAATCCATTAATATAGGTTTCCTTCAAATATAATTTCTTTCTGGATATTATTATTATTATTAGTATTACTGCTGCTCTTTCCTCTTCCCAGTATCCGTTTCCGAGTAACGAAACCCAGGACACCAATTTCGCGTTCAGTTTATGTTCATTTTCCTCGGAATCGTATTTTATTGTTCTTAAGAGATTCGATTTTTGCCGTAAAAACAATAAAAGAATAAATAGGATGCTGAGGGGAGGGGGCTATAAACGAGGGGGGGGGGGAAACAAGGGCGAACCTACTTTCTATCTCTAATGTTATGAAACAGATGCTTTAGTAAAGAGATGAAGCGTATTTTCCGGGCATTTATTTTGAAATTATCTCTCATAAAAGAAAATGTAATCGAAATTTAAAAGCTCCTTAACTTAATTTAAGTCGGAAATTCTCGTTTTCCCCCCCGTTTTTATCCTCTCCTTGTTTATCAGTAGAATATTCTAGAATGGGAAAAAAAAAATTTCTTCCAATAACTGATTTTTTTTGTTATTTTTACATCGTTTAGATGAGGAAAAAAAAATGGAAAGAAATTCCATAGTTTTTTGACGATACTTATGACCGTTTTTCCCATTGTTTTTTCCCCACTAATATTAGCTTTTGTTTCTGAATAAAGACGAAAAAAATATTCAAAATTGAATTTTTTTTTCTCCCAAAAAAAAGAGCTTTTTTAGAACTTGTTTTTCTGGAATAATGGTAAAAAAAGATGTCTTATATGATGAGAGCTCGGGATATATTTTTTTTTTCTAGGAGTTTGGAAATTCGATGGAAATTGAGTTTAGAAATGGAATTTTTTCGGTTTATCTAAAATTTGAAATATTTTCTCAATTATACTGAGTAGTCTTATTTATGCTAATTGTACTCGTATGTATTTAAATAAAAAACAATGGAGCTTTATAATGATATGGAATGGTTATCTTTCTCACTCTAAACGCAAACAATCTAATGTTATTAAGGTTATAGATATTTTTTGGGAATTTTTAAAAATTTTCCGAACGCCAGATATGCTTTCTGATGCGTGTTTATAACTGTGTGAAGTTATTTTTTCTTCATCTGGATGGATTGGAAATTTTGATATTTATTCTGATAATATTTCTGATGTAATTTAATAATCGGGTATGAGATGATGAGTGAGAAATTATGTTGAAGATAAGAAAGATTCTTATATAAGAGTTTCACATGATTTTTGTTTAGTTGAATTGTTTTAAAGATAAGTTTTTGAATGATATTTTAAAAAAAAATACAATTGCCGCAAAGTTATTATGACTTCATAATGTCTGATTATTTTTGTTACAATTTGTGTTTTCATGATTTTATTTATAGTAAATCTTTTGATCTCAGATGATGCAAACTGTGGTGGTCGAGTGGTCGTAGTGATGAGCTCTCATCGCAAGGACCTGAAACCGACCACGACTCCCGCCTTGTCCCCATAGGGGGACATAAGCTGATTACCCAGGGGGTTTGAGCCATAAGAGAGATGCGACGAGCACTAAGCACTGAAATACCACCAGCGGGCAAGAAGACAGAATTGAAGTTACCTTGGGCAGGTACTTACAAAGATACGCACATCGAGGCTTGATGGTGACCTATATACAATATTGCATGCACTAATTACAAAATCGCAAGGATCCATGTTTGAACCTTACTGGCACCTCAGTAGAGGTCGGCTGAAGTTGGTTTTCTGTGGTGCCCAACTTCAAAGCGCGAATGCAAGCCAATCTCTCCGTTAAAACGTTTCGCCACAGAGAGCAACAGACCTAGTAACGGTACAAATATTCAGTCATTACAACTTCACCCACAATTTGAAAAGAGAAGCACTGAAAAATCAGGCGCAACACTAGATACGCACTCAGATTGTCAGGTACAGTGTTTGTTTCAGATTCTGCCTCGAAGTTATGCTGGAGGAGATCTTTGCAATCCGTATAAGTCCGGTGGCAGAGCCCTGGAATTCATCATGCTTTCACATAAACTAAAATTCTACAAAAACTTATAAATACAAATACAACGCCACAACAGGCAAAATGCCCAACGAGGTGGCTGAGAAAGGTAGCTTATGGATGACATTAGTTTCTGCCTCTTTCGTAAGACAACATATCAGAATTGAGATTCGAATTCAGATCAGTCATGGCGAATGTTAGTGCGATTAACATTCATTTGCTAATCAGTAAGTTTTTAAATTTTGGATATGTTGCAGCACGTTGAATATATGGGTCCATGACATTAAAAAAAATTAATATAAAATCAAACGTTTGTCGTTTTAAAATACTGTCAGTAGTAAAATGTTTTTTTTTTCCACAAAATTATTTTGGGGGGGGGGGAGATTCAAATATTTACGCATAGATTATAGCGTTTGCAATTTCTATTCGGCTAACATTGAAAACACGAAAACACAAATTACGCAAATAAATGGTGCTACCTTTATCTATCTTCCACATTGCAAAAGTAGAATAAGAAGAAAAAACAATAATAAATATATTAAATATATATAATGAATATAAAGAAAAATAATAATATAAAAGTAATAATAAATAATTATGATGTAAATTATTTGTTAGGTCTTTTTAGTTCTAAAGACAGCATTTAGTTCTTACTAAATGCATCAGACTGACACAGAGCATCATTTAGATGTGACTCGAGCTAAAAAGTGTACACGAACTGAAATAGCGATAGGTAAAATAAAAATTCCCAAACTGTAGCGCGTACTGTAAATTTTAATATCAAATTTTTGCTGTTGCTGTTTGACATGGGATTAAAGCTAATTTTCATATTCTGTGAAACGAAATCTTGACCATAACAATATAATATCGTCAATCATATTCCTATACGCAAATTGATTGATTTATCATGATTTTTTCAAATATGTCATGGACTTTTCGCCCACCATGTATCTCACCAAACTTATTTTTATATAAAGAAATATCCTTTCGTAATTGAATTAATTACTTGTTTCTTCTATAAATTATATCAATGAAAATAATAATTTCATATTATAGAAATATTATATAAATATTTAATTTCATATTATAAAAATACTATATAAATATTTAATTTCATATATAGCTATATCCTAAAAACACTGAAATGTCATGACGGAAGCTAAGACTATCTGATCGAGAATGGAATATAAAATGTGTAAGGGAAGCTATATATATAACATTAAATATATTTTCTTATATGTTTCTACTTCATTTCAGATATTAACTAAACACGCTGGCATCACTAAAATCACTGGAGTGATGAATTGGAACTTCTTGAGACAACATCCTAATATGTTAACATGCTTTCGAGATTCAATAACTTCAAACTACTTTTTAGCATTTTCAATACGAAGGTTCCAACAAATTTTATTTCGCTTAAAATTATTCCTAGTGGTAAAAATCAAATAAGAAAAATATTTTATTTTAATGTCATAAATGTCTTTTCAACGATTATTTACAGCAGTAAATGCTACATATAACGCTCCGGCGGGATAAAGCTATAATTAATTATTTTATTTAATATCCGTGATTTCATAAATTTAAGAATGTTAAATATATTACACTTTCAAAATAAATTGAGTGTTATATCTATCGTTGAAATTTCATGTAACGGCTAGTAAAATGTTTCCTAATCCATGTAAAACGAAAATTAATTTTTAAACAAATAATGAATATTTTTTTAATATATCTCATCAAAACTAATGATTGAACGCACCAGATAGTAAATGCACTCATTGTCTATTAGCATTTGGGAAGTACTAGCAAAAATAACCTGAAAGCATTTCTCGGGGATAATTACATTAAAACGGAGAAGTAAGATGTAGTAGCAGCGCCATTTTACTGATGCCGACTGGCTCAGTTTTATATCGACGAAGTAATTCGAAGTGACAAAGCTAATATGTTGGGAATATTCCTGGATCTGAATCCTCTAAAGACATCGAAGGACATCGAAATGGAAAAAATAAAATAAAAAAAAATTGAGGATTTCCTTGGAGAATTTCTTCGTCTCAAAGCTTCTTATCGCTTATAAGATGACAGCCTTTAGGATATATCGGGGGGATGAAAAAAGAAAAGAAAAAAGATTGATCAAGAAGAGAGAAAACACAGCTGAAGATAAAATTTGAGAAAACAAAAAGGCGGAATACTTTGTGCCAAAATGACAGATCTCAAATATGAATCATCTGTCAAAAAACTCGGGAAAACAATCCGAAGCATTTAATCCAAACATGTTGCTTCTCCATGACGGGAGTTTTGCTTTTTTTTTTGTATTTCCAATTTTTTTTGTCAGTTTTGTCAGACGGATCTCTCCATATTCTATTTTCCAAGATCAAATATCCATATCATAGGAAATTGAATTAAAAAGAAAGTCGGATGTATGCAAAATTGAAAGAAATTTCCTGAAAAGAAAAGACATTTTATTTGATTAATTTAATTGAGGAAAATTCATTTTTCGAAATAAATTATTTCCGTGTTAGTATTCTCACTTTCTCGAACTCATATATTGGTATTTTATAAAAAGGATGGAGTTTATCGAAAATCAGATGAAAGATTTGAGTTTGTGGAAGCAGTTGGTAAGTGATAACAAAAGACTGGTTCCTTGTTTCGGAAAACTAACTTTGATGTTTTGAGAGGAAGGTTAGCGGAAGTTTTCAAAGACCGGTTGGAATCAGTAGGGGTGGTAAGTCAATGGGAAGAATTTAGTACGAAGCTGTCCTCTGTTTTGCACGACGTCACACCCTTTGTTAGAAAAAAGCGTATTTGTACATCGCACCCTCTATGGTTCACGGATAGCGAGCGTAACCTATATCTTGAGAAGAAAAGAGCAGGGAATATAAAAGTGGACGAGGTCACCTATCATTGCTTACTGATATAAGAAGAGTGTTGAAGAAAGCGATAAGGGATAGTAAAAATGAAGTTGAATCTAGGTTGGCAGATAACATTATCTCTGACACAAGATCATGTTTTCGATACGTCAATAACGGTTGTAAGGGGACCAGCTCCCTGACCAGCTCCCTATCGAAAATTTTGGAAATTATTATCAAAAGGCAGTTGGCGAAGTGTATAGATGGTAAGAATTTATTGTCAGAGAATCAGCATGGGTTCAAGAAGGAGAAGTCATGTGTGACTAACCTCCTTTGCTTCTATCGTCACGTGACGAGGGCTTTGGGTAAGGGCAAAAATGTAGATGTTGTTTACCTTGATTTCCAGAAGGCATTCGATCGGGTCCAACACAGTAAACTCTTTAAGCGTTCACACTAGATTGTTGGGGGCATCTTGCTGAATCGGGTAGAATCGTGGTTAAGAGATAGGTCGCAACGAGTTATGGTGAACGGGGAATTCTCTGGTTGGACAGACGTCACAAGTGGAGTTCCTCAAGGAAGTGTCCTTGCCCCATACTTTTTATCGATAATCAAACAACTATTTGCTATCAAATTCGCAGATGACGCGAAGCTAATGGGGGTAATCGGGAATCAAAGCGACAGGGAGTTGCTACAGAGCAACTTAAACAGGATTGCAGCATGGGCAAATGAATGCAGCATGATGGTTTGCGTTGACAAGTGAGGGTCGCTCATTTTGGTTCGAACAACCCACGGTTCTCTTACGAGTTGAATGGTGTCACTATACGAATGAAACTAGGGTCACCGATTTGGGAATTCTCATGGACGAGCGGCTTAGGTTTTCGGAACATTGTTCAGCGGTGGTCAAAAAATCGAATAGAATGCTTGGTTTGATTTTCAAAAAGGTCTCTTCGCGTTCTACCTACGCGAATTATGAAGAGATACTTCATTTTTTGAACATGCTTACATTGGATGAACGCAAGTGTAGGGGAGACATGTTCGAATGTTAAAAAGTTTCAGCGGGATGGATGGGATGGGCCATGAATTATTTGTATTACCGTCAATTGACTCTTTTTACAAGGGGACACCAGTATCGATTGGTGAGGGACAATGCAAAGTTATGGTGTCACAGGGAATTTTTCTCTAATGGGGTTGTTAATAAATGGAATAGCTTACCCCCGGAGGTAATAAATTGTAACACAATTGACACGTTTGAAAAGAAATACGATAAACGTGTTGGGGTAAATCAAGAAGCTATCCATACTTGGAATAAGACAACCATAAGTATTCTTCTGGGCATTGCATAATATTTCATCATGTATACATATTGTTTGTAATTGCATTTTTAATTGGGTTGCTGTATTTTTTAAATATATGACATCCATATTTGTTATGGGCATATTTTTATCGGCCACCTCGTTGGGCATTTTGTCTGCTGTGGCCTTGTATTTGTATTAGTATTATGTGAATTTTTATTTATATCTGAGGAAATTTATCACAGATTACTTAAATATGGTAATTTCTAATATACGGCAAATTTGTAACTATATTATTAGTAATAGTATATATGTTATTATTAAATATCATATTATTTGAAAAAAAAATTATATAGTTATTGAATACCATCATACCCTAAATGTAAGTAACAATTGTTTAATTATTGTAAGCAGTTAATTAACAAATTAAAATTTTCAATGTTGACTTCTCTGAACAAAAACGCTTTTAAAAAACATTCTTGAGTTTTGTCAAATTAATTTTAATAGCTCCAAATACTTAGCTTTTTCTGTTCAGTTGAACAATGTTTCATGAGATGGTGTCTTCTCAACAATGTTTTCTGTATATATGACTCGTTTTTAGAATAATATTCTAACAACAACGTTGTAAATTCAGCAGAACCATTTTAATTTTGGCAGAACCAAACGAGAAACAATTTTAATGGCTTACGTAATTTATAAAATCAATGAAATTCCTTAAATGATTGAAGCAAATTTCAAATTTATATAGCCCTTGATGAAATAAAAGTTTCCTAGCGGTTGTTTTTGGAACTAAATGAAAATATTTTTTTCATTTCAATTTCAATTTTATTCATTTTAATAGATGATGTAGACTCTCGTTTTGGCATTTAGGAGGATCAAAAATTCAAATCGTGGCTTTGTCACTCGATATTATATAGAATTCAGAGAAATTCCCTCTTGTTTGTGTTTTTTAATGTTTTGTTTATAATGCATTTTTTTGTTTAACATTAAAAATTACTCGATATACCGCAATTCATATTTTATGGCCTGTACAAGAATTTCTTTGCTTCTGGATGGTGAACATGTGTTTTTACAAAATTCATTTTGACTTGGTTTTCTATATGAAACGTATGAATTTGATTTCATTTAATATTGAGAATATACGAAACAAATTTCACATATATGAAACGGAACGAAAAAATTTTAACCTCCCCATTAAACCTTCTAGTCGCAGTTTTTTGAACTAAATTAAATTTATTTCAAACTATTCATTTCAATAGACGATATATCTACTTTGGCTTTTGGAAAGAGTAAACATTTGCCCATCATAGCTTTGCCGCTTTATATTAAATAGAATTTAAAAATAAATGTTCATGTGTGTGTATGCATGTGTGCGTGCGTATTTGTGTGTATACCATTTGTTTCTTTCGAATGTTTCGTCTACTATATGCATAATTTTATGTTAACTCGTCGTAGAAATTTACTTGATACCACGTAATTAATTTATTTTATGCACAGGTACTTATTGGCATCCAGATGGTGAGAATTTGTTTTTTTCAAAATTAATTTAGTTTTTTTCGTATGAAACTAATAAGAATCCTTATTGTATGTATGAAATATTGTTTGTTATTTTCACATAAATTAATGAATTTCCGGATGCACCCATCCTCCGGGAACGCTTCGATATTTCTCTGAGAACGGAGCGGGATGTGTCCGGTCCTTCAATGGTGAAAGTATGAAACGAATAAAGTTGGTTTGATTTAATATTGAGAATGCAGAGGAAAAAAAAGGAAATAATTTACGCACCGTCAAGAAAAATATGTAAATAAGAGTAATAATTTGCAGACCGGCAAAAAAAATATGTAAATAAGAGTAATAATTTGCAGACCGGCAAAAAATACATGAATAGAAGAAATAATTTACGGACCAATCAAAAATTTGAAAAGAAAAAAGTATTTCGGACCTTCAAAAATAAATAAATATAAGAAAACTAATTTTGAAAAAAACAAAAAAACAAAGCACACATGATTACGAGGAATAATTTGCGTGACAGGGGAAAAAAATACGTAAAAAGAGAAAAATACTCGTATTTCCAAACTAGCAGAAAAATGCCTAAATATGAAAAAATAATTCACTGACCGGTGAAAAATACACAAAAAGTACATATAGACAGTATTTTATTCACTAAATTTAAAATTCTGTAGTTGCTACGTGATATGTAAGTTTTTCCGAAAAAAAAGTAAGAATATAAATTTAATATCCATGTAAAAATATCCTAATGAAATTCTAACATTCTAACTGGAAGTAAATAAGAAAGCATTTAAATAGAAATTTGTCATGTCACATGGAAGACCGTGAGGAAGTGTCATTTGAGAGAAAAGAACCATTTTTCTATCAAATATTCTAGCAGTAAATAAAAAATTAGGAAGGTGATATATTAGCCTTATATTTAAAGTATGCAATTTACAATCCGGGAATGCTCATTATTGTTGAGCGTGAAAAAAAGGTCATCACCGATAAGAGCACACCAGCAAAAAATGTGCATATATTCAAACCGGCAAAAATTACACAGAAAGTAGAAATACTGTGATTTTCAAATCGGCAAAAATTTACACAAACAAGTGAAATAATTTGCGCACTGGCAAAAAATACCTAGAAAGGAGAAATACCGTGGTTTTCAAACCGGCAATAATGTACACAAACGGGTGAAATAATTTGCAGACATGTAAGAATATGTAAAAATGAGAATCAGTTTACGTGCTGGCAGAAGAATACGTGAATAGGAGAAATAGTTTGTGAATTCGTAAAAAAAAAAAAAAATAATAATAATGAAAAAAAAAGTAAATACAAATATAAAAGTAATAATTTACGGACAGGCGAAAAATACACAAACAGTGAACTGTGTATTTTTCGAGTAAAATAAAAAACAGTGATGTTTTTTATTTATTAAATCTAAAATTCTGCAGTGGCTAGATTAAATGAATTTTTCATAAACAAAATGGAAGAAAAGAAATTTGACATCCATATAAATCCTGATAAAATTCCAGTATCCTAAGTCGAAGTAAATAAGAAAATATTTCAATAGAAATTTGGCAAGGTAAACTGGCATATGAGGTCGAAAGACTATAAGAAATTGTCATTTGTGAAAAGTTTTTATATCGAATATATCCCAGCAGTAAAAGAAATTTAAAAGAGAGTGATATTAGCCTCGAACATATCATATCTTAACAATGCTATTTAGTATGCAAACTACAATCCGGAAATGCTCACTATGGTTGAGTGGGAAAAAAGGTCATCAACGACGAGAAAGCCCTTTGTGTGTGCGATAACGAGATATATTGGATCTTCGTGATTTTAAGCACCGTTTTATGAAATAGTACTTTCATGTTGGATGAAAGGTATGAGAGAGGCCATTCCAACCTATCCACATGAGAAAGAGAGAGAGAGAGAGCCTTCTTATAATTTTCTTTTCTCTCTCACCATCATAACAATGTCTTTTGAAAAGGCGTAAGCTGAAAATCCTTAGAAATATATTGCCGTCATAACGCTGTCAGCGATGTTGCAGAGAAAATGGAGCAATTTCAAAAATTGAGGCATTTTTCGCGGGACCCAGTTTCATGTTTTATAGACCAGAGAGAGAGAGAGAGAGAGAGAGAGGAAAAATTTCCTGCAGGAATCCGGGAGAAGACATATTCTATAAGGTGAAGGTTCTGTCTCTTATTCCTGAAGGCCTCTCAAAATTTACAGCCTTTATTTGGAAGAGGGTCGAGGACTTGAGAGTAGGGGGTTGTTGAGTGATAAAAATCCGGAAAATGAAATATAATATCCCTTGTACCTGATATTTTTCGAGTAAATTCTCAAAAATACTGCACTGAATGATCAAATAATAAATCTCACTCACCCCCCATCCTATATACTAAAAATCTAATGTCCTATGAAGTAATAAAGCGGATCAATGTTAACGGTGAATCTGTTATCCTTGGAGATAAATGCGTTCGAGAGTCATCTTTGGTGACATGTTTATGTCCGTCTTGTTAATGGTTAATGTAGATTTATATGTGTTTGTTTGCACTTCATACATTTTTATGTGTAATCAAAGATTTTTCATGCTTTTGTGAACCTTACGGCTTTTCGAAGTTTGTACGCCTCGAAAATTACTGCTGCGCGACGGCTCAGGAAAAGTAATATATTACTTGTTTTGGTGTTGGCTGCGACTGAATTGAGAGCAGTAGTCTTCAATGCATGGCCCGCAGGCCACATTTGGCCCTCGGAGCTGTTCACCGTGGTCCGCCGAATATATTTTGAGAAAATTGTTGAAAATATTGAGAAACGATTTCTTGTAGAATTGATGTAAGAAATTATTTCGAAATTAATACAAATACAAACACAGCACCACAACAGGCAAAATGCCCAACGAGGTGGCTGCGAAAAAGATGCCCATAATAATTATGGATGTCATATATTTCAAAAATACAGCAACCCAATTAAAAATGCAATTACAAACAATATACGTACATGATGAAATATTATACAATGCCCATAAGAATAATGAAGGAAATTATTTTGGAATTAATGAAGGAAATTATTTTGGAATTAATGAAGGAAATTATTTTGGAATTAATGAAGGAAATTATTTTGGAATTAATGAAGGAAATTATTTTGGAATTAATGAAGGAAATTATTTTGGAATTAATGAAGGAAATTATTTTGGAATTAATGAAGGAATTATTTTGGAATTAATGAAGGAAATTATTTCGGAATTAATGAAGGAAATTATTTTGGAATTAATGAAGGAAATTATTTCGGAACTGATAAGAGATAATTCTGAAATAAACTAAAGAAATAATTCTAGGATAAATGAAAAAGTAATTAAGGAACAAAATGATGAAAATTTAATTAATGAAAGAAATTATTTCGGAATTAATGAGGGAAAAAATTCTTTAATGAAAGAAGTAATTCTGGAGCAAATGAAAGAAATATAATTTTGGAAGGAAATAATTAAGGAACAAACTGATGACAAAGCTCGGATTAATGAAGAAAGAAGTGATTTCAGAATTCACGAAAATTCAGAATTACTGAAAGAAATAATTCTGCGTGTTCGGTCATAACATGATGTCTCCAAAAAATGTTTTTTTTTTAATCGAAAAGTAAGTCATGCTAATTATAACTAATTACAAGTGGGCTAAATGGACAAATACGTGCGTACGGCTAAACAATATGCTGATGTATGATATTTTAATTTGCATTAGTGTGTATGCTTTATTTTTGATTTTTAAATGAAAATTAAAATACTTATACCTCAAAACTGTGATTTTGGAGTTATCATGTTCTGACCAAACACCACGGAATTTTAGAATTTATTAAACAAATAATTTCAGACGTAGTGAAAAAATAACTCTCTGATAGAAAATATTTCACAATCAATGAAAGAGTAATTGCATAATCATTGATTTCAAGACGTATTGAGAGGGAAAATAATTTCACATAAGTACTCATTTTAATAATTACAGAATCATTTACATATAAAGTTATTTCAGATTATGAAATGAATCAGAATTAATTATTTTGATCCGTAATTAATCAAAGACGTGTTTTCAGAATTAGTGAAAAAACGTATTTCAGAACTAAACTGAATCGATAATTAATAAAAGAAATAATTTCAGAGTAAATAAAAGTCTTCAACTAATTTGTCCCTGTTTAACTCGAGGCCCCTTTGGCCCCCTTGTATTAAGATGTTACTAAATTACATGAGTTGTGGTGGCCCGCAGGCTTCGTGGAGATTAAGACTCTTGATCTTTAGTAGACTTGTAAATCAGAAGCATTTCGTTTTGATTCATTTTAACCGGTCGGATTAAAATCCTTTATTATTTTTGTTTAAAGCCAATTATTGTCCCGGTCTGATTAGCCCTGGTGTGCACAAAGTGACCCTAGTGCGACAAAAATGATCAAATGATTAAAGTCTATTACTAAAAACATTGTGATGGAATTGACTCTCAAATTGATGAGAGTGAAAAAGGCTGAAAAACTGGAGCTGAATTAATTTAATTAAAATAATCCTTTTTCTAAACTGATACTAACATATTGGAGAAGAGCTTATTTTTTTTTATGTATCATATATTGTTGTTTTCTTTGGGTCTTTACCTTTTAACATGGTAAAACACTTTTTTATGTAGAACTATTATTATACAGAAAAGCCAGACGCAAAAAAGAATATTTTTATAATAAGTTTTTATAATAAAAGCTATTATTATACAGCGTGCTGCCTTGAAGTGACGGCATACTCAGAGGAGTGATATCAGGCATCAAGGGGAACAAAAATCTCCGCAGAACAAGATATCTCAAACCGCGTTTAGTCGGTGAAAATAGCAAAAATACTTATGATGGGAGTGACGTCGAGTGGGACAAAAAGGTCAATAATGAGTAGAAAAAACATTTATTTGAGGCATGATTACAATACAACCTGTGCAGCACAGTTCAATGTCAAATAGTAGACCAAGAGAAAATGATTACTCGTCAAAAACAGCACTGGAGATGCCACCGTAGTAGTGGACGAAAGGTCTGCTTCAAAGAAGCCTGGAACACGGCATAACAGCCCGAAAGGTATGAAATTTATTATAAAATCCGGCCGTGAAAGTCTCTCTTCGCTTTTTAATGACTACAGGAGTTTTTCGAAGTCGTACAGGCTGTATTGTAATCATACTGTGGGTCAAATAAAGGTTTCCCTCCACTTATTATTGACCTTTTTGTCCCACTCGACGTCACTCCCTTCATAAGTATTTTTGTGATTTTCACCAACTAAACGTGGTTTGCGATACCATGCTCTATGACAATTTTTGTTCACCCCTCTGAGTTTGTCGCCACTTCAAGTCTATTGTTTGAGGCATGATTACAACACAGCCCGTGGTGCACAAAATAAAGTACAATAATAAGTACAAAAACGAAAAATAAATAAGTTCAAAAACGAAAAATAAATAAGTTCAAAAACGAAAAATAAATAAGTTCAAAAACGAAAAATAAATAAGTTCAAAAACGAAAAATAAATAAGTTCAAAAACGAAAAATAAATAAGTTCAAAAACGAAAAATAAATAAGTTCAAAAACGAAAAATAAATAAGTACAAAAAACCATTTACTTGACAGCATGATTACAATACAGTCTGTGCGGTTCAATGTCAGAAAGTGGACGAAGAGAAATGATTACAGGAGTTGTTTGGCGTTATTATTGTACTTTATTTTGTACACTACAGGCTGTGTTGTAATCATACCTCAAATAAATGTTTTTCTACTTATTACTGGCCTTTTTGTCTCACTCGACGTCACACTCTTCATTAGTATTTTTGCGATTTCCACCGACTGAACGTGGTTTGTTATACAATTTTTATTCCTCTGGATGCCTAATAGCACCCCTCTGAGTTTGTTGCCACTTCAAGGCAATACCCACACACAGACACGCGCGCGCGCACACACACACACACACAGAGTAGATATTATTTACCCATTGATTAATTTCAAGTTTTTACCACGTTTATTTGATTCTGTATGCTATCCTATGTGAGTACAAAAGTTTACATATCTCCAATACCTTATTTGTTACAAATTTTCAGGAAAGCATCAAAACAGCTTGCGCTCAGAATAAAATAACGACATTATGGAACAATAAAAACTGATTGAAAATGGAAGAAACTTCTGTTCATAAATTGACAAAAAAGATTTGAGATCCATTCATAAATACTTGCGTTATAAAAAAAATAAAAAAAATGTAAAAAATCCTAACTTTTTTTTATTTACTTTACAAATACAAACATGCAATATACAAATTTAGACATGTTTTACACGGATACAAACATATAATACACAAAAAATACATTCACGCATATTACAAACGAACACATCGAGGGACTGAAAGGTCTTTCCAGCAGGCCTAAATGAATAAGATATAGATTATCATTTTTTCTTTTGTAACAGCATTATTATATTTATTAGATATGTATTCAAATGTATTTTCGTTTATGTATATATTTGAACAATGTTCATAATTAATTTGCTTATAGCGAAGCTCAGTATAATATACTTATCCGTATATCATTTTTTTAAATTATTATACTCTTTAATTGTACTCACTTGAATATTATTTTCATATACTCTTTCAATACTTTCATCTAAATGGTTTCGTCTGACGGTCAAAAATCACATGATTTATGGTTTTATTATTACTAAATTGATTTTCAATGTTAAAAATGGTTAGTACCTTAGGGACAATGAAAAGCTATTCTTATATAATATTTTATTTGGTTTTGCCACTTATTAAACTCGATTATATCTATATGTAGTTCTATTTTGATTTTCCGTGAAGTATTATTCATTTAATTGTGAAAATTTGATAACTCTGTACAAAAAGTTTTGTCTCAAAGTTAGAGTATGGCATTGTATTTTGGAATTATCGATTAATATTTGAGATCTTAGTCTGTTATAAATATTATCTCAGTGATAGGGCACACCGATACAAACAATTTCAATCAAAGAATGCATGGTCTAACATGAAACGCAAACGCGCAAGCGCGTTTCGAAACGGCCGCTTCGCAAACGTTAAAACGGCCTTTCCGTGGAAATTTATTGGGAGAAAAAGACACAACATGCATGCAAATGTAAGCCGGGGAAGAAGAAGAGACCGTATGAAAATCTGCGTCGCAGTGATTAAAGGGCTTACACGCCATCCCTGTTAATTTATTCCAGCATGCAACCTTTCTAACAGTTGTAATGTGCGAAAAAATGGCACACTGTAGTAATACTGAAAAGCAGACGCGCGTTTCATTTACGGAGCTGCAGAATTACCACGGAAGTACCACGAAGTACCACAGAAGCAGCACGAATGTACTGTGTTGACGAAAATTGGTTCATTTCGTGTGTACTGCCACAACTTAAAGTTTTTCCTATCTTTTCCGAATCACCCTGTATATCTGAGGTCTACAGTTATTTGAATACTTTCATAATTGGAAGTATGCCTTTAGGATCAACGGATCACCATTATAGTGCGGCCACAGAGAGCAACAGGCCTACAAACGGTACAAATATTCAATCATTACACTTTGACTTCTGAAATATAGATGGCATCACTGAAAAATCAGACACAACATTACATACGCACTCAGACTGTTAGGCACACACACACTTACAATTCCGGCACAACATACTGGACAGTAAATTGCCCATGGCGATAGACCTGAGTTGTGCTTGTTTGAAAGAAAGAAATTACAATGCGGCAAGGGGGAATAATGGAATCACCCTGCATATCCTCCATCTTCCATTCTGCTATTCCATCATTTGAATTGGATTTGTGTAGCTGTAACTCTCTCTGTAGCTCATTCACAAGCTATTTGAAGCCTAAAAACTTTATTACGCACCCTATATATAAGACATATATTCACGATTTTATGATTTAGCGAGAAATAAGATGAATCCATGTTGTATATAAATAGAAACACTCATAAACAGCGAAAGATACATTAGAAGAAAAGTTCATTTCTTTTTGCCTCCCTAACATTTAGCTTTACTACCTCCGCTCTTGAGAGTCATGATGTATCAACATCTTTAGTGTTAGATGCATGCCGTGTGTCAGACGTGTAAACATCAAATACGCCAGAATAACGTTCTCATTACTCGCAAGAAAAATGTCGACTCCAGCTATAATGTTGTTGACTCTCGACTTGTAACAGCGTGTTTTTGTAACTTCAGTAGTGATGTTCCCGCTTGTGTATGAACTGTATTCTACTGTCATATGTACGCTATATATTTGAGACAAGAAAGAGAGCTCCGTTTTTCCTCCTACAACATTATTTATCCTCCCGAATTTCTCAACAAGGATATTTTTATTTTTTGTCCTTTCAGATCGTCCATATTTAGAGTAGGACTTAGGAGAAAAGAAAGTAAAAGCTCTCTTTGAGAATTTACCGCACGCTCTTCTATTTGCTGGATGAAGGGATTTTTTTTTTCCTACGTGAGAGTGCTATTTGGTTCGACTCGAATGGCAACAGCAAAACTCCTGTCACCTACTGCTACTGCTGAGACGGATGATGGCGACGAGGTTTGAGACGTGAGACGTTTTACAAAAATGCCGTGTAATTGCCATCACGCGTTTTATTGCCAATCTCGTGACTTTCCCCGCGAGATTTTGTGCGGTACACCAACGTATATTTATATACTCGAAAGAGAAATTTCTTCCAGAGAAAAAAATTTCCTTTCATTCATTTGCGATTTAAAAAATAAATGTCTTTCCAGTTGAATTTAATTTGTGGCTTTAAGTATATCTACGAATTTAAATTTTGTGGGGTTCAGGTTCAATAATGCATATTGTAGATCATTGTTGTCATTGCAAATTCCTCTTTATAATTAATTCTATTATTCTGCATTTTCGTTATAAAAGAAATATCTGTGATACATGCACATGAAGCTCTAAATAACACATTCATCAAAGGAAATTACACTAAATAAAACAAAACCAAATTGATTCGAAGAGTTGTTTAATAATTAACTCTAACTATTACCTATTACTAAAAATATATTTCAGACAGTCCATATGCTTACAGATCCATGTGGTAAATCATATATACTTCTATATCTGAACGTAATCTATGATGAATATGTATTTGTGAAAGAATAAAAGTAATTTAATGAAACAGGAGTGATACAATACCATAATTGTGTATAATAAATAAGCCAAAATCATCGTAAAAATACATGTTATATAATTTCTTTGGTTATTCTTTTGAAAGTTATCAAGTATATTTGATGTATTTTTTTGCATGGAAGTTTAAGATACACCCATGTCCATAAATTAATGCTAATGCAAGCTCCGGCAAATAAAGGTTCAGAAACAAAACAAACGTTACTTATTCATAAAGCCCATTTATTAAACAAAAGATAAAGAACAAAAACGATGGTGTATGTATGATACCATTCCTAAAAACTACGATTTTTGTTCCCTGGAGCAAGTGTAAAAAATATCTCCTTTACAAAAACTTACTATTACATGGTTTGTATGATGGTTGAGACATTGTATGTCTCCCATGCGATGAAATACAGTCCGTACAACGCTTAGGCATGCTGAGTATCAAATTATCGATCTGATCTTGAGGAAGATCACTCCACTCAGCAAACAATGCTCTCCGAAGTTCCGGTACACATGTAGGAGGTGGTTGACGGGCTGCAACTCGTCGGCCAAGCATGCCCCACACATGCTCTATCGGATTCAAGTCAGGTGAGAATGCTGGCCATTCCATACGGGTTATATCCTCAGATTCAAGGCATTCGTTTACGATGTTTGCTCGGTGAGGACGGGCGTTGTCATCCATAAACACAAATTCTGCTTCCATGGCACCCCTAAACAAACGTACATGTTGTTCAAGAATGATGTCCCGATAAATTTGGGCTTTCATGGTTCCGGTATGAACATGCAGATCTGTTCTGGAACCCAGTGTTATTCCACCCCAAACGAGCAATGCTGCACCACCGTAACGGTGTCGTTCAGTGATGTTGTCTTGGTGGTAACGGGTACCTGGCGTTCTCCATATGAAAGTACGACGTGAATCAGACTGCAAGCTAAACCTGGACTCGTCGGAAAACATCACACAAGGCCACTGTGACGATGTCCACATTGCATGTTCTCTACTCCACGCTAATCGCTGCCGACAGTGAGTTGCCGTGAGCCGAACACATCTGACAGGCCTGGGAGCATGTAGACCAATATCTCCCAAACGTCCGTACACGGTTTGCCTTGAAACTGTGGTACCCGTGGCTGCAGATAGCTGACGAGACAGGTCGGATGATGTGCTCCGTTTGCTTCTTTTGGCAGTTACTGCCAAATACCGGTCTTCATTCGGTGTTGTAACTCGGGGGCGACCTGTACTGTAACGTCTACTGACATTTCCGTTATCTTGGAATCGTTGCCAAAGCCTAGAGATGACACTTTGGGCAATTCCAAGTTCCTCGGATACTTCCATCTGAGTACGCCCACATTCCAGGCCGCCGATAATTCTACCTCGTAAAAAATCATCCACATGCGTCCTCTGTGTCATAACTATTCGCTTATGGCACTGAGCGCCTTACAGAACTCTTGTGAACAATTTTACTTCTTTGCCACCATTCCTTATATACCCCCCTCCTACACTCTCGTCATTGTGACGTACTATCGGCATCATCTGGTGACTTCCTGAAATTTGCATATCATTCTTGTAGATGTGTGTGATAATTCTACAGGTGAAATTTTTACTTTAGGTTTCGATTTCCGCGTGATTCTGAATTATCCTTAATTTATGGACATGAGTGTATATTTCCCTTACTTATTAATGGAGATGTAAGTATTATAAGAGAAACATTTATAAAAAGTCAAAATACCAAATATATACATGCATTAAGAAATTTATGAAACCTTTATATAAAAGCATATCACTGATGAATAAATAAAAAAAACCATGTATTTTGTGAAATAAACGAAAAATTCAAATTTGTAGTCATTTCGAAATTCTATCCATAATCAAAACTTTCTATATTACATCTCGTTATAAAAGAAATATGATACTTGATACTTGCATGTGAAACTCCAAGTAATGGTTTCATGCTTAAAAAAAAACTACACTAAATAAAACAAAACCAAATTGATTCAAAGTGTCATGTACCAATAAGTTATTTCAGCTATTACTAAAAAATATTTCAGACAATCCATATGCATTAACGAAGAATGTGTCTATATGTGATCGAAATCTCTGATGAATATGTATTTATGAAAGAATAAAAGTAATTTAATGAAAAAAGAGCGATACGATACCATAATTCTGTATAATAAATAAGCAAAAATAATCATAAAAATGAATTTTTCACCATTTCTGTGAGTATTCTTTTGCAATTTGCCAGATATAGTTTTATGTATTTTTTGAATGAAAATTGAAGATTTATTTCATCCATTTAAATTCATGAAGATTGAAATAATCATAAACAACTACCAAGAACATTGTTTTAAGAGAAAAATATTTGAAGTCAGAAACCTCCAATCTATACACGTTTTAAAATTTCAAAAATTTATGAAACGTTTATAAAAGTGCATTTCTCGAGAATAAATTAAAATATAGGCTATATATTTATTTTGTGAAAGAAATAGAAGCTTCAAATATTTACTCATCACAAAATCATTTCTTTTACTGAATCTCATTGTAGAGGAAATATCTAAAATGCATAACATCAAAGTCTAATTTAACACTTTTATTTATTCAAAGAAATCTACACTAAACAAAACAAAACCAAATTGATTTGAGCAGTTGCGTTATTTAAGCTATTACTAAAAGAAATATTTCTTCCAATATTATTCTTACGCATTGAAGAAGGAAGTACTTGTATTTCTGATTGAAATCCCTGATGAATATGTATTCATGAAGGAATAGCAGTAATTTAATGAAACAGGACTGACAAAATACCATAATCATGTAATAAACGAAAATTATCCAAAAAAAATGTATTTTGTAGCATTTCTTTGACTATTCTTTCACAAAGTATCAGGTAAATTTTGATGTGTTTTTTGCATTTGAATTGAAGATATTTTTAATTTATTTATATTCATGAAGATAGAAACTATTGTTGTAACAAAAATATTTGAGGTCAAAGCTACCAATCTATATACGCATCAAAATTTCAAAAATTTATGAAACCATTATAAAAGCGTATTTCTCACGAATAAATTGAAAAAAAACACATTTATTTTGTGAAAGAAATGAAAAATTCAAATTTTTACTCATTGCAATGTCTTTTCTATTACAATCATTTCTTTTTTACTGCATCTCATTATAAAAGAAATGTCTAAAATACATGAGCATCAGACACCAAGAGTTAGCATTTTCATTCTTCAAAGAAATCTACACTAAATAAAACAAAACTAAATTGATTCGAATCGTTGTGTAGTAATTATTATTTCAGCCATTACTATGAAAACATACGGTTGCAATAAGAACAATGCTTCTATATCTGATCCAAATCTCTGATGAATATGAATTTATGAAGGAATAATAGTAATTTAACGAAACAAGAGTGAAACTTTAGGAAATTCCCTACGCGATTTGCGTAATTGTTATGGAGTCATTAAAATATTGCTAATGGATTATGTATATTTCTTGAAAAAAAGCAAGATAAATAACAAAAATTCATCTTCAAATGTATTGGTAAATACTTTTGACGCGAGTTGGAAAATATAAAATATTTATAATGTGCATTTAAATACATTTTATTTGAAGTGCCGAAAATATTCGTATAATTTACGAATATTTACCAAAAAAGTAACTGCCTATTTAGTTGATTGCTGACAGTTCTATTTTTTTTGAAGAAAAAAAAAAAACGAGGGAAATATCATTATCGTTGTTTGTGCCAGTTTGTGTCGTTTCTTTTGTACCAAGCCCCGAAAACTTTTGTATCGGAAATCTATAAAAATTCCAGAATATTCTGGAAGCAGAAAAAATAAAATCAAAACCAGGAAAAGAGAAATAACGCCAACGCGCACACACACATAAAAAAAAAATATATTTTTTTTTTATTAAACACAGAGCATTTCGGACATTTATTTCGTGTCGGAGATTCGTGCGACGAATTCTAAATAATCTATGGGAATCACTAAAAAATAACACAACAGCAGTATTTTCTCCTCCTCTCCCAATGCGCAAGGGCATTTGCCGCTTGATGTGACAAGCCATTAGGCTTACCGAGGCGGCATTCGTTGTGGAAAATTAGGAATGAATAAAATAGGGAATGTTGTCGACAACTTTCCATGCCTCCCATGTCGACACGTTTTCTTACATGAGAGAGAGTTCCGATTCTAATTATTTATTTACAATGAGTCCCGTTTTTTTTTTTTTTTTCACGCTCTCCTCATCCCTCGACTGTCATATTTATGCTAGAACCCCTGGAGCAAGAGAGGGACGGGAACCTCATTTAATAATTTTTCCTTGACACCCAGTTGGGGCTGTCGGAATGATGATTGTGATGATGATGTCGTCCATTGTCACGTGACTAAATTCCTGCGATTTCGAGGTGTTTCCCACTCCCGAGTTTCGGTGAGCAATTCGATTTTGTGAGTCATCATAACAAGTGTCCGGAATCGATCGACACCATCACGGAATATAAGAATAACTTTGCATCTAGAGGTGAAAAAATTTATATCACAGGCTTATAATACCATAATACAATAAAATTGAGATTTACAAGTTCTTAAAAAATATCAACCTTATCATGAAAGTTTAATTTGTATTTTTAAAATAAAAAATTAATATCATTATAAAAGATTCATTTATATAAATTTAAGATTCATTTTTAACTTTTTTCACAAAAAATCAATCTTATGAAAGATTAAGTTATAATTTTGAAAAATTATATAATCTCATCATATTCATTTGCAAATTATTAAAAAAAATTATCTTATTATAAAATGTACATCTATAAATTTGTGAGAAATTCAACTTTATTAGAAAAGATCCATTCGTAAATTTAAAAAAAAAATCAATCCTACTATAAAATATTCATTCATAAATTCTTGATATCAATCTTATTAGACTGATTTATTAGAAAGATTCATTTATAATTTAAAAAATCAATATTATATAAGAGATTCATTTATAAATTCTTGGAAAAAATTAATCGTAGTATAAAAGGTTAATTTGTACACTTGTAAAGCACTCTATCTTACTGTGAAAGATTCATTTATAAATTGAAAAGAAAATCTAATAAAAGTCTCAAATTCTTGAATTAAATGAATGTTATGACATAAAAGACTTATTTTTTTGAAAATTTGTGAAAAAAACCAATCTTTATTATCTTTAATATAAAAATTAATCTTTGTTATGAAAAGGTTCACTTATAAATTAAAAAAAAACTTATTATAAAATATTGATTTATAAATTAAAAAAATATGTCAATGTCATTAAAAACATTCATTTGTAAATCCGGAAAAAAAAAACAATCTTACCATTAAAAGATTCAATTTAACTAAATTTAAAAAATAAATTGTATAAAAGATTCATTTATAAATTCTTGAAAAAAAATGAATTTTATTATAAAAGATTTATAATTGTTTTAAAAAGATTAATATTACTATAAAAGATTCGTTTTTTTAAGAACTTATTAATCTGATCATTGTTAAATGACATTATTCAGAAATTAATTGAAGATATAGAAATTTGTAATTGAAATAAATTATATTTTTGAGCTTGAATTTTTGATATTGAATCCATTCCTTCAGAATATATATACATATATTCAGAGGAATTTCGAAATTTTATTTTACAACTGGGTTTCCGTGAAATTCATGTTTTTAAAGCAGCGGAATAATTTTACTTCATGCATTTCTTATCTTATTGAATCGCAATATTCATGCAAAAATAACACTTGTATATGTATATTTTTGAAAACAATGACATTGGATTTAGACTGGGAAAATCCCCAAGTTTTAGGCATGGGGGTTGAAACAGGCGTGGTTTCGATATTGTAATTGAATTTCGAACAAGAATCACAAATCTCTTGATGCTATATGTTACATGCTTTCTATGATAACGAAGTGTTTTTCACCCTTGAAAAATTCATGTTCGTGATCATGGATAATTTGCAAAGTACTAAGACATTTCAAACATTTTCTAGAGATATATAAGAATAAAGTTTGAATTACGTGGTAGGTGAAATCAAATCGAATGTGAGATGAGTGGAATTTGAAAATTTCAATATTTATAAGCAGATGAATTCATTCAGTACTTGGTTGAATGCATTCCATGCATGTTCAGAATGAAAAAGTATGTTATATGTTGTTACTGCCAACGCTCGAAATCGGTCGATTGCAGTAATGGCCAGCCAATACACGAACGGGCCAATTTCGTTAAAAATTTACCCGGTCAATGTCGGAATTTTGGGCTTTGGCCAGCCAGTGCATGAAGTGGCTGGTGATCCCTAGCAGAAATCCGAAAAAGTTCATGATTCCAGGTCATCGCCAAGTTGACGTATTTTTTTTCGTGACAATAATGTTCACGTTAGATATGGCAACCCTAACGATGAAAGGAATCAGAATATCATTTGTCTCAAATTAAATATCACATTGTATATTTAATTAATATATAATTATATTTTATATAGTGCCAAAAATTTTTAATGCCAAAAAAGGTCCAAAATAATGCTTCTTTTAACTTTTACAGGGCATAGTAACCCTCTTTCATGTTGGCAGATATGCTGCTACAAATTTCAAACATTTTGTGCTGCTCACAGCTTGAAATTCAGTAACTGCACAAAAAAAATTTTAGATGTCAATACCAATTTTTTGTCACCATGGCGACCTGGCTCCGAGGATTTGTCCTGTCCTGGCTGTAGTGTATGTACTTTTAAAAGATTGTCGATTATATTACCAATGCTCCAAAACAGCGGGGCCGTCATTAGCTTAACTTTTTCCAGGGGGGGAGGGCACCATTTTTAGTGTATTTTCAAAATTTCAAAAGCCGGGGAGGAAGCAACGGCCCCCTGACCCCCCAAATGGCGGGTCAGCAAATCTGAATCAATGCTATCATGGATCATTATGGGGCTTTTTGCTCTTTTACTACGTGCTAATAATCATGGCCCCCTACAAGGGTGAAAGATTTTTTTTTTACGATCTTTCGAATAGTCTATGGTGTATTATATAAGTTGTTAATATTTAATGGGGAATCACTAGCTTTTAAAAGTTTCTCGAGACATGTATCGCGTGTATGGTAGTAAAACGATGATTGGCTGAGTGACTTTGTCCAGGAGACATAACACTTTAGAATGCTTCAGTTGATACTAACCTCCATCATCCAACTGCAACGCCTGTTTTAACTCCATGAATTTACCATGAGAACATTCGGTGAGATCCACAAAGTAGCTAAAAATAATTAACTCATGATTCTAAAAATTTAACTCCTAACTATTTAGTAACGATATGGAAGAATAGATAAACTTTGCCTAATATCACTGAGAAAAAAACACTTTTTCTGAGTATTAGTAACGAGGTTCTGTTGCGCACTGATATGCATACGAGATTTTTCTGGAGAATTTAAACTTGAAACTGAATACTTTTGGAAAATATCAGTTTTAATATTAGGTCGTTATAGGGAATTTTTAGCAGCGTTTTCACTAAGATGTGCAGTAGCAAGATGTGAAAGAAATGCATCTTTCGACAAAACTTGGCATGATGGTTTCATGTATAAGCTTATTTGCCTGAACTTACCATTCTGCATTATTAAATTTGTCGAACAATATCTTGACTCGTGTAATTTTCGAGTACAGATAAGCGATACCACATTGAATCCTTGGCCAATCAGGGCTTCAATTGCTCAGGGCAGAGTCATTGACCCTATACTTCATAACTTGTACAGGCAGACAGGGATCCAGCCCTGTGTCCCGCGAGGATTCTCCATTTTATTGGTTTTTCAAGATATAAATTAACTATAGAGGATACCCGTTAAAATTCTGGCACGGGGGGCCACTAAAGGTCAGAGGGCTCTCCCGACATAGCGCCCGAGTGGCGCAGTGTGGTAAGATGCTCGTCTTCCACTAAGAAAGTTACTATCAAGGTTCATGGGCGCGAATCCGGGCATAGAACGTCAGAGGCAAGTTATTTACCTACCGAGCCTGGGCGACCACGATGGATGGAGTCTTCATTTCCCACCCAACTCCTCTGCTTCGAAATTGCCGCATGGCGATATATGAGCGGAATTGGTATGCGGTAAGTAGCCTGGGGGGCCCTGCTCCAGGATGCATGCCACAATGCTAATAATCATATATAAAAATGATAATAATCGGACTGTCAACACATAACTGAGTATATTTAGTGCTTGACATTACGTCAAATGGAAATGCTGAAAAATTCAAATTATTTGATTTACTTAAATGATATTAGCATTCGAATAGTTTTGTGATAGTTCTTGGAAGCTCTTGAAAAAGAAATTCCGTATTTCTTTCACTTGTTTTGAAGTATTGAAATTTAACATAGGTTATGCGAATCTTGAAATATGTAAATTTAGTTCCAAGACAAATTTGAAATTTTTTGGCTTTAGGTTACTTATTTTTCTCTTTTCTCCGAAGATTTTTCTTTGATACAGTAGTTTCAACGGAAAAAAAAGAGCTCAATATAATTTTTTCTTGCCCTTATTTTACAAAACCCAAAATTTTCAGACTCATTATTGCGCATTTTGAAAGAAGAATTATTCAGTTTTTTGAATAATATCAGGACTTTTAGACAGAGAATAACTTTTTTAAAATATATCGTATAAATTTGTAGGAATTGAAAAATATTTTTCTGTTTTCGTTCATTTAATTTTAGATAATTTTCCCTCTTCTAGTAAATGCATTTCAATCATTTTCAGCATAATTTCGAATTTATTTTCTACTAGCAGTTTTTTTTTTATTTTTGCGCATTCCCTGCACATTTTTAAGGAAAGTTTTTTTAAACTGAATGTTTAGACAGTTTTTCTGCTTACAAAATAATTTTTAATCATTTTCAGTACGGCTGAGAATCGATTCAATTTATTAATGGTTAATCAAAAACTTTAATCGATTGATTGACCGATTAAGTGAATTTTAATCGAAAACTTCTAAGTAGCCCCTATATGGGGAGTACAGTATTTACTGCTTTATAATATACTCTTATTAGGCAACTTTTTTTTATATCAATTGATGCTACACACAAATGCTTCATTGATTTCTCTCTGTCTCACCTATTCGCTAGTATGTAAAACGTATAAGAAGAGATTAAGAAATTACGGCTCCAAGCTTGAGGTGATGCTAAACTTTTTTGTCAGATCCTGAAATTTCTTCACCAGGATCTTTTTTAGAAAATTTCAAATTGATGGCAGATGGCAGCACTACACACAACAAGCATTACGATGTGACAAACTTCCGTTAGGTTCAGAACACGTACACGTACATTCCAATATTATTTGAACCAATTAGTCAGATATTCTGCAGAGTAATGTAGACGAGGTACATGTATGGTTTAGTAGTAGTAATAGCAGCATATATCCAAGCAGGAGCTGCGTAAAGTAGGACGTATGATCAATTTACATAAAATGAGTTTGTTGTTGAGTGTAAGAGAGAGATGGAGGAGGGGGGGGGCGTATTACTCCTACAAATTTGCTAAGGCGTATTTGACGTTTTCAATAACTTCAGAACAGTAATGGGTGAACGAAAGGCGTTTAACTAAAATTACGCCAAGGTATTTATGTGTATCAGATCAATGTGAATAATTTTTCCCAGGCTTATATAAATGCATTCAAAGAAATTAAATTTTCAGATACCCACATGAGAACAGTTTTCTTATCATTCAATTGAGCCCAGTATGAAGACATCCCTCTTCAACTTTTTACAACAACTCTTGAAGGCATGATAAGGCTTTCTTTGCCTTTTTATCAGTACAGATTATGACACTATCATCAGTATAAGTAGCGGTAATTTCTTTTTGGTGCCACTGGAAAATCATGCATGTACAAGTTATGAAGTATAGGGTCAATGACTCTGCCCTGAGCAATTGAAGCCCTGATTGGCCAAGGATTCAATGTGGTATCGCTTATCTGTACTCGAAAATTACACGAGTCAAGATATTGTTCGACAAATTTAATAATGCAGAATGGTAAGTTCAGGCAAATAAGCTTATACATGAAACCATCATGCCAAGTTTTGTCGAAAGATGCATTTCTTTCACATCTTGCTACTGCACATCTTAGTGAAAACGCTGCTAAAAATTCCCTATAACGACCTAATATTAAAACTGATATTTTCCAAAAGTATTCAGTTTCAAGTTTAAATTCTCCAGAAAAATCTCGTATGCATATCAGTGCGCAACAGAACCTCGTTACTAATACTCAGAAAAAGTGTTTTTTTCTCAGTGATATTAGGCAAAGTTTATCTATTCTTCCATATCGTTACTAAATAGTTAGGAGTTAAATTTTTAGAATCATGAGTTAATTATTTTTAGCTACTTTGTGGATCTCACCGAATGTTCTCATGGTAAATTCATGGAGTTAAAACAGGCGTTGCAGTTGGATGATGGAGGTTAGTATCAACTGAAGCATTCTAAAGTGTTATGTCTCCTGGACAAAGTCACTCAGCCAATCATCGTTTTACTACCATACACGCGATACATGTCTCGAGAAACTTTTAAAAGCTAGTGATTCCCCATTAAATATTAACAACTTATATAATACACCATAGACTATTCGAAAGATCGTAAAAAAAAAATCTTTCACCCATTGAGAAGCAGTTAACGACCACACATAAACAACAAATGCGGCAATTTCATACAACGACGCTACGTACCAACGTGACATAGTCCAGAAGAGGTTCAGTTGCTCCCCCCTCTTCCCGCTTTTAAGGTGTTACCGCCCTTTCGTCTCTATATAGGGAACTATTAAATCGTGCACGTGAGTTTTGGGGGGAAAAGAGTCTTGTTGAATCTTGCTTTTCGACATTGTAGAGAGCATACGTGATTTAGTTGGGAAAGGGGGAAGCGAGGTAATCAAGAAAATGCAAACATGAACATACATGTTACATCACGTACACATGAATATGCGTGATATAAAAATTTAGAGTAAAAAGAAATTGATTTTTTTTTAAACATTCATGATTATGAACGCCTGAAAAAAAATTGAAAAAAAAAATCTTAAAACTAGATTTTCTGTGTTCAAATACATCTATTTACGTGCTCATATACATCTGTATACATTCTTATATACGTCTGTATTTCTTTATATAAGAACATGGCGACTGAAATGAAAATTTCAAGAATGCTGCCAAAATAAAATACAAAATTTAGCAATAAATGAAGCTAAATTTTGCTATATTTCTTATATTTTTCTCTATTGTTTTTTAATTTTTTATGGCAGCCTACTGATGGGCAGGTCAGGCATCTCGCAACCAATGGATCAGATATCTTTGTCTCTACGATTTCTTAAGAATCCCTGTTTTTTTAACTGCTAATCCACAATCCCATGCAATAGACTTTAAAGAAGAAATTATCGAACTGTATATCATCTATTAGATTCTTTTTTTAATTTACAAATTTTTTTTTTAAATCTGTTCGGAAGCACAATTGTACTCGAGCACTTAAAGATACTTGATGCAGCTCTTAAAATTTCACAGTACAGGTATACTGCTTGTTTTTTTTGTATTGTTTCATAATATCCTCATTTCAGTCGCTGTTTTAGCCACCTTAGCCGCTTTCTTCACTCCTGGCTTGATGAATTTCCGAGTTTTAGTCGTTTTTGTTTTTGTCAGTTTTGTCATCAGTTTTGCCGAATTGACTATAGTTTTTGAGACAATGCCTGCACTCAACAATGTGATTTGTATGCTGCTCATGTATTACCATTGAAACTTAATTTTGCATTTATCTCAAAAATAGAGCCAATCTGACAAAACCAATGCCAGATTAGGAATCAGTGTCCCAAAATCACCATAAAATCACTGATCTTTGCCAATGTTTTACTGTATTTATTTATAAAGCACAGTTTCAGAGTGATTTGTACGATCCTTATAGTACGTATTATCATTGGAGAGAATTTAATTTTCACCAAAGCCAATATGAAAAAAAGAAGAAAAAACCAGTGCCAGAACTAGTGCACCCGATATACCCAAAAACCATTAAAATTTCTTTTAAGAACATGAAACAATTTTTTTTAAAATAAAGATTTATGAAATACGACTGATTCTATACACGACAGTTTTCACTCGAGGGACGTGTTGGATATTCATGGTGATCAGCGGCAGAAGACAGGAATCATTGTTGAGGTTTGTATTGTTAAAATAATTGTTGAGGTTATTATTGTTGAAATCATTGTTGAGGTTATTATTGTTGAAATCATTGTTGAGGTTATTATTGTTGAAATCATTGTTGAGATCATTATTGTTGTAATCATTGTGTGTGGTCTTCATGTACATAATCATTGTTGATGGGTTTCAAGTGAGAGAAACTATTTTTGAATGTGTCGCATTCTTGTTAAAAAGTGCTGTTGACCTTGTTCATAAGAAATTTTTAATAGTCATATATATTTTTTTAAAAAACTCTGTTGAAGACATTGTTGGTAAAAAAACATAGGAGCTGATGTTGTTGATAAAGTATTGTTTGTGTTCTGTTGTGTTCGTGTCGATATTGCTGCTATATTGGCTAGGAAGCGCAAGAGCTTCAGTTCAGAGGTGAATTAACCTACTCCTCGTGTCGGAAGCAAGGTTTTGCATGGTTAGCTATGCTCATCTGATTGTACTCGTATTTAAGATTAAGCTTCAATTTGAAGAGTAAGTTGGGTAGAATTGATGTACCCAAAGTATGGCGATGGCTATGTGTGTCTCATCTCCGTACTCTCACATCTTATCTCAAGTTGTTTGCGTGTGAGTCTGACAGGAATCTGTGGAGTGAGCGCAGGTTAAAGGCTATTCTTTAAGCCGACGAACGATATCTCTTCACGATGAAGTGGGTCTTACAGAATCAGTCAAGTAAATGTCAAAATTATCGAATAAATTTTTGATTTGGGAGGGTGATAGAGATTTCAAAACTAAATCTGTATATATTTTGCAACATGGTATGCAGCTCAATGAACAACTTTTAAATCATGTTATATCTTAATTATAACATTGGTTCTCAGGCATCTCGTTGGGCATTTTGCCTGTTCTGGTGTTGTATTTGTATAATTAACTTAGGTATAATTTACTTACTAGTTTACTGCTCGGGTTTTCCTCTCTTCGATAATTTTGCACTTCTCAACGATTTTTTACTTCATTAGTTCGAGGAGAATTTAGGCGAATATTTTTATCGATCAGATCTATCGTGCTCTGATATGACCTTAAAAATATTTATGCAATATAAAAATGCTTATATAAAAATATGGAAAACTAAACCTTTCTATCATTAGTTGTAAGTTTTATTCTATGTTCACGAATCCCATTGATAAATTATGCATTTATAGGGACAGTTTCCTCGGTATCTTCACTGCTTAATGATTAATACTCAACCGACATTTTTGTGCGTTCAGATAGAAATGGAAAAAAAATCCTCGATATCATACGCATTTAATGTTGCTCCATTCTAATTCGACTTATTTTTTTTTCTTGTGACCGGTGTTGCCATACGTCTTCCATTAGTTAAAGTGAAAATGGGCAAATGCCTGAATTTTCATGTTATGCTGGTATCGTGATGAAGGTAAGTCTGCTGTGAACCCGAATGCTCCCAATGAGAGCACAGCATGATGTCCACATGACCATGTAATCAGAGAAGCGGTGCTCTTCTCTAGGAGCTGCGTACACCAGAATAAAACTGGGTATTATGTTGTGACCGCGCATTGTAGGAGGGTAAATGTGAACTAATAGTATTCTATAAGTTCAGCTTGTCCGTTAGGTATAGGTATATGTTCAACAGTTCCGAAGATGTCTATTCTTTTGCTGCCAGTCTTTAGATCTGTTAGAGAGTCATTTATCCAGTGTGATTTGAGTATCTTGTGAGGGTACTTGAATGGTTTTTTTGAATTGAGTTGCCATTTAGAGAACATACCTTCCTCGTCGTTGTATTGGATAGTGGCATTAGGTACAGTACAGTCTTTGTCCCAGAGAACGTGCATGACAGGATTGGAGTGCCTGTAGACTGTTTGTAGAGAAGTACTGCCGACCAGCTTGTTGTCAGGATCAGTGACGTATCTGTATATGTCGTAGTTGCAGTTTTTGAAGTACGCTGACCATCGCACAAGTCTTTTGGCTCTGTACTGGTCCCAGGTGTAGGATAGAGATTGCAGAAGACCCTTGTCTGTCGGTAGCCATGGTGATACCTTTTCATATTCTGAGAGTAATTTAGCAGGAGTCTGAGCTTGAGCACTAGACATTCCAAAAGTATAGTTGTAAGTTTGAATTGATTTTAGAGTCACATACCTGCGTATAGGTATCTGTAGCCAGTTCCTGGGTACAGCTTCCTATTAAGGAACTGGGTACAGTTCCTGGGTTGTGCTTTAGTTCGATAAGGAGATTTAGGTGAATATGCGAAAAATAGAGACAATTCACGTCTGAAAATCTCTTAAAAATTCATGGTAGACGTTATTTGCAAAAATTAGTGTTCATTATAAGCAATCAAATTAACACAGATAAGCAGTTCGAAATCCAGTGGACAAGAAAAAAATTCGTTGCACATGAAAATGTTTAATATATTAAAAAAAAAATTCGTAGTATGTTTCTTATAAGCGAGTTCAACTGTTTTATCTCAGTTCCTTCAGACAAATTCCACAACCGTGGGGTGTGGACATTCAATCTCGCTAAATGTAAGATGAAACCTACTGACAAGGAAAGGGTCCCAAAGTGTCGTCCTTAAAAAATTGTGAAAAAAAATTGTACATTCATCTCACCCAAAAAACTATAATAATAATAAAACAGTAGTGGAGGGCAATTATTTGAATCGCAAAAAATTATTAAAAATGACATCAGTTGGCTACTCATCGCCTTTCACGCTTCTTGGCGATATACATGAAAAAATTCTTTTCACACTCTCTCCTCTCCAGCTTCCTTCTCTCTTCAAGTATTTCTTTTCTTCTCTCTTGTATTTGTATTTGTATTTCTTTGGCTGTGCTGTACCTAATCATTTATCGTTTGGGTGACGCCAATCTAACACTCTAGGGTTGCGTGGTATTTTCATTTATTCTTGGCCTCCATTGGCGTTCAAAATATTTATATTAAAAAAAAAAAAATTGAGTGATCTATAATAATTCCCTCTCTCTCCGCCGGATTTTTTATATATTTGTGGACATTTATATAAATGAGTGAAAGTTTTCTCAAAGCTTTTCTAAAACGTCACCTTCGAACCCTATTCTTGTGAGCGAAAAACCAGGCAGATACAGTGTTTTCTGATAACGTGCCAATGTGAGAAAAATCTCGGAATCGGATTTAATACGGACAAGTCTCAAAAAATTAAAAGTATTTTCCCACTTTTCCTCAATTTTATTCCACCCAAGAATGATAGATGTATTCAAACGGAAGTAAGGAAAAACTAAGAAATCCGTTTTATTTTTCCTATTTCCAAAAAAAAAAAGTAAAATTTAAAAATCGATTGAACGAGAATCAATTATCGCTATCTGTTATCCAAAGAACTCTTTTTAACAAAAAGAGTTTAAAAAGACTAAAATTTATTCTATGTATAGCCCATTCAACACGGACGAGGGTAATTTAAAAGTGCAAAATGCTTTAAATGAGTCTCCGGCAAAAATAAAAAAAAAAGTTAATTCGGATATATTATGTTTCCGATCGTTTCCTATATTTTCACCCCCTGAAGACTACGACGCCCCTGGAGCCGCACACTCGTCCATCAATGACGTCATTATCTGTCTCTCTCGGTTCCTGATTGATGATTGGCTGAGAGAGAAAGGATATAGATAATTCTTTGGACTCTATATAGCAAGAAAAGAAATTGAAGAATTTAGAATAACTTGCAAAAAAGTAAAAAAATAAAATATGGAGTTTCGGGTCATCAGTGGATGATAGTAGTAGTAGTAGTAGATGGTGAAAAATGCAAAATGGATACATATATATATTCTTCTTTCCGATATTTAATGCCGACATTATGGATTTTTCCAGATGGGAAAGACGACGACTGAAACTCTCTCTTGGGAAGTGTGTTATATAAGTTAGGAAGACAGAATCTCTCTCTCTCTCTCTCTCTCTCTCTCATGCATTTGATCGCAAATCGATTGTTGGGGGTTTTATCGATTATCCGGTATCCTATTTCCCTTTTAACACTGGAAAATTGAAGCGATGTTGCGGCCCTTGTGCCTTCTTTTACAATCAAGTTCCATCATAAACGTTGGTCGAGATGAAATACCCGCGTCGCTGATGATATGATGATAGAGTGGAAAAATCGGTAACCGACATCCGAGTGAAGATAACATAAGGTGGAGCGATTTATAGGAAATCGGGATATACGTACATCGAAGAGTCCGTGTATATCGGCAGTTTTATTGCGGGCTGGAGTTTTTTTTTTTTTTTTTTTGGGGGGGGGGGAGGGTGCATGTGTTTATTTTGGTGTTGAGATATACATATACATGTTACTCCAATGCCTAAATTCATTTCGTTGAATATTAACCTGGTCATATGACCGAAATTCGGACATTGGCCGTCCAGTTCACGAAGTGACCAGTAATCCCTGGTCAAAGTCCGATAACAAAAGACATGATTCGAGCTCATCGTCAAGTTGGCGTATTTTTTCGTGATAATTACGTCCAGGGCCGCAATTAAATGCTTGGTTAGCCGGGGCAAGCATGCATTTTGGAGCCCCTTCATAATGTTGAAGGAGAGATTGAAGAGTGAAATTTGTGCCCCCCTCTAGTACAGCGCCCGGGGCACCAAACTCACCGGCACCCCCATAGTTGCGGCCCTGATTATGTCACACGCTGGCGATTAAAAAAATGGATTTGGCTCGTATCGGGCCGTCTTATATCAACACATCGAGCTTTGGCCAGGGACATCCGGTCACTTCGCGAAATGGAAGGCCAAAGTCCGAATAATTTATAATTTCTGAAATTCGGACTTTAGCTAAAGCTCCTGGCCTCCCCCGTCGCGAATGGGCCGCCGTTCGGGCTTTGGCAGTAACATATACGTGCATGCCTCCCAGAAAATATTGAAAATACTACACAGTACAGTATTATATTACAAGTAGGAAACGCCATTCCAACCCCTTGGTGAGTATAAACAAAAAGTGAAAAGTTAAACGCTGCTGTTTAAAATCGACAATAAATTATATGTCTCGGTGTAAATTCGTATTGCGAAAACCACCGTGGTGTGACAAAAATGATCAAATAAAACATCACTGAACTAAAACTCCTGCTGTCACCGATCAAATAAAAAAAAATTAAATTATTTTAATTCTTCGAGTGAAATTGGTGACCATTATTCAATTAACGTATTGCTTGAAAAAAAACAGTATGGCATGATATTTAATAAATATTTTTGAGCAATAGAATAAATTAAATTATCAAGTTTGTCGGGAAACTTAAATAGTCGTTACTTGTTTGTGGTAAAATAACAAGAGTCAGCCCTCCATGGCTTTCTGTAATTCAAAATAAAAAGCTAAGGAGGGCCGATTCTTCTATGAGGATTTTTACTCATGTTTTTTTACTGCAAACATACAACAACTGTTAAAGTTTCACGTCACACTTGATAATTTAATTTATATTATTGCTCAAAAAAGATTTAACAATATCATAATGTATTGTCTTTTTCATGCGGCATATTAATTGAAAACCGATCACCAATTTCAATCGAAGGAATATAACAGCTGTGTTTTTTATGTGATAGGTGGAGTTTCAGTTCAACAATGTTTTCCAGATGGCAAAAATATTGCACGGTATAGCTATATTATATACAGTCAAACCTCGTTAATGAGTCACTCCTGGGAGAGCAAAAATATGACTTGATAAGCGGAGTGACTCGTTAAACGGAGTAACCCATAGCTGTGACAATTCCTGCATGAAGATAATTGGGACTTCCCAAAAGTGATCCGGTAAGCGGAGTGACGTGTTAACGCACTAACGAGGTTTGACTGTATATTTTTAGAAGGCAACATTTTTGTTACCCGTTTATTGGTTATGGACAAAAGTGAAAAAAGGCATCATTTTTTTCATGGTGAATAAGTTTTCAAAATATGAATGTTTAGAGTCTGAGAATGCTCCCGTGTTCATAGAGTTATTTTGCTGCACAGAAAAAAAAGTTTCCATATTGTATAAGGTATCATGTTATTTTGTCTTTCCCTACAGACATCAAAATTTTCTGCGCAGAGAAACGGGTGTTTGCAAATAAATTGCTCAAGATATTTTTGTTCAAAAACATCGTTTAGGGAATTCCGGTTCAGAAACATTGTTTAAGCTAAGGTTTTTGTTTAGAAACATTTTAAGGAATTTTCGTTCAGAAACATTTTAAGGAATTTTCGTTCAGAAACAGTTTAAGGAATTTTCGTTCAGAAACAGTTTAAGGAATTTTCGTTCAAAAACATTGTTCTGGATATTTTTTCGGTCGAAAACATTGTTCGAGATATTTTCGGTCAAAAAAACATTGTTTAGGAAATTCTTGTTCAAAAAATATTGTCAGTGTTACTCTTATTCAAAAAATATTGTCAGTGTTACTCTTATTCAAAAACATAGTTGATGCTACTCTAATTCAAAATTGTTTTTGTTAAAAAAAACATTGTTCATATAATTATTATTCAGAAACACTTATCTTACATTCATTTAAAAAAAATCATTGCTAGTATTCCGATCGAAAACGTTGTTTATATCCCAATTGAAAACATTGATGATGTGCCCTTGTTATAGTTGATGTTATTTCTTATTGAAATCTCATTGTTGAGGTTATTATTGCTGAAATAATTGATGAGGTTATTATTGTTGAAATCATTCTTGAGATCATTATTGTTGTAATCATTGTACGTGGTCTTCATGTAAATAATCATTGTTGATGGGTTTCAAGTGAGAGAAACTATTTTTAAATGTGTCGCATTCTTGTTAAAAAGTGCTGTTGACCTTCTTGTTGATAAGACATTTTTACTGGTCATATATTTTTTAAAAAAACTCTGTTGAAGACATTGTTGGTAAAAAAAAAAACATTGGAGCTGATGTTGTTGAAAAAGTATTGTTCGTGTTCTGTTGTTCATGTCGATATTGTTGCTATTTTGGCTGGAATTAATGTTGTTATTCTTGTCAAAAGATCATGGTTGAAAGCATCCTCCATATTCTTGTCAAAAGCATGACTGTCATTCTATTAAAAAAATATATCGCAGTAGTTTCCTCGATTGTTCACCTGTTCTGTTGTCTAACCATACCATAAAAAAAGCTATAACGACTATGGTTGTTGCAACACTTAATGTAACAGTTCACTTTAGATCACATATCACCCACGTATTGTGATGCTATACCACATTCAAGTAGAAGCAAAACATTGTTGAGAATGTACAAACAAATAACATTCGCATCGAGCATGTGACGCTAGTCAAAATCACTCTAGACTATAAATGTAAACGTAAACAACATCAATATAGAGTTAAAAATGCAAAAAAACTTAAAAACGTCCATATTTTTCTCCATACAATAGGAATCAGAAATTTTCCGAATATCCTTTTATACAGAGAAAATTTGTGATAGTATTTCACGATATACGTATATTTATGTATTATATACATACATTTTTTCCCCCTTGTATAAAAACCTTCTGTTTTAAGATATATTGCGACTGACACTGGATTTTTATCCTTTTTTTGGAGAAAAAGTCATGATTTCAAATGCATTACGAAAGCTTTTTTTTAAAGGAAAAACAACAGAAAAACCCATACAATGAGTGAGTTCAAATGCATTTTCTCTTTCCTTCTGCATAAAATAAAGGCATCAATTCAGAAATTTATTTTATGAGGCAGTGCTTTTAGTTGATGCTTCAGAAAAAAAACTGAAAGAGCTTCAGGCGCAGGTAAGAAAAAAAAAATCTTAAGAAAGAATGGAATTTTCTTTTTTTTGGATTTCTTTTTTGCCCTTATTTGCGTTTAAAGTGCAAGGAGTTATCTTTTCTCATTGCGTCGTTTCATATGTCATTCGACCTTTTTCTTTGGAAAAAAATTCACTTTTTCTTTTGAAAATACTGGAAATATCGCTCATTTATAAAAATGGGGTTGTGAACAAAAGCTGTTTTAAGGTATTGCGTTTGGAATGATTTACCTTATCTTTTTTTGTTTCTAGTCCATTATTGAAATATGACTCTATATAACTTATGTTACTGCCAAAGCCCGAAATCGGCCGGATCGCGAATTGTCAAATTTCGTTGTAAATTGTCGAGGCCAATGTCCGAATTTTGGGCTTTCGCCAGACAGTTCGCGACGTTAAAAAGTCTCGCCTTACAGAGCAACAGACCTACAACGCTGAAATCTTCAAGCATTGCACTTCACTAGTAGATTGAAAAATGGATAGCAGGTGGCAGCACTGTGACAAGCGGTACACAGAAACAAACTTGACGTTAGGTTTATTACACGAACATGCATATTCTAACATGTACTAATTCGTTAGAAGTTCAGAAGGAATCTGAATGAAGTGTATATGTGTTTTAGTACTAGTAGTAGTAGCCAGCTCGCGAAGTAGCTGGTGATCCCTCGCCAAAGTCCGATAACAAAAGACGTGATTCGCGGTAATCACCAGGTCGGCGTTGTTTTTCCCGTGATAATTATATCTTCGTTAGCCATGGCAACTCCATCATATCCCAGTCGAGATGCGGCAACCATTTTTTTTTTCAACAGTTGACAGAAAAAAACTATATGTCTATATTTTATTATTTCGATAGTTTTATCTCTCGCATTTCTCTTTGTTTTTCTCTCGTCGCACGCAGCTAATCCAATATAGCGACTATATATAAGTATGTATCACATCTGGGCGATGAAAAAAAATGGCGTCCACCGGACCGTCTTACTTCAACACCTCGAACATTGGCCACGAATCGCCAGCCACTTCGCGAATTGGCCGGTCAAAGCCAGGAAAATCACTAATCATATCTGAAAATCGGACTTCGGTTAGAACCTTCGGCTAATTTGCGAAATGGCTAGCCATTGCGTGAATTGACAGCACTTCGAGCCTTTATAGTAACATATACATTTCTGCTAATGGTGAATTTGCTTAAATAATTAAATTAAGTTTCAAGTTATAAGATGCGATTAAATTGAGACAAGACTCCATAAATCATGTTCAATTCTTTTTCATTGAAGTAGCATTGAGCTTACCTAGCAGCGATCGTTAAAATTCGGTTTTGAAGACACGCATAAAGTCAAGACTTCATTGTTCATTTTAGTGTGATATTATACTGTATTTAAAAAAAGAACTACGAGGTAAAGAGTTATATTCCATTTCAGAAGCACCTACTTGAACTCATAAAGAGTTTTATTTTTTGAAATACGACCTTCGGTCTCTTTAGCTGGGCCAAATTCTAAACTTTCAGTCAGTACCATGGTCGCTAAGAAATTCTTCATCACTTTGCCGTTGAATTCCATAATTTCTTCGTCTGTACCATTTTTGGCAGCTGAAATAGTTTTCACCACCACATTTTGGTTTCATACGGTAGTTGGTTCTGAGTTACCATTTTAAGACATTGGGAAAATCAAGCAAAAGTGTGTGTTAGGATGTTGGGTATCAAATAAGATTTCTCGATGAAAAAAAAAACGAACTTGTGATTAAAATGACACGTTTTCATCAAAAGCACTGTGAAGACAAGATTTCAAACTTAGCTGCTGAAGGAATGAAGAAGCTTCCGTGCTTGGGTTGAGAGGACGAGTCTACATTATATTTAATGTTCAGGGCCCCACGCATGTTCTGCCTGGTTAAAAATACCAACCAACACGTATGGTGACCTCCATCTTTGATAATATGTCAGTAGAACTACTTGGACATTCGAAGTTCTTCATAAATGTCTCGTTACTTCCCGTTTGTCAACGAAGTTAATTTGAGTTTGTAATCTTTACTGAATTTTCTGATTTAGGTTCTTAAGAATGGAATGCTGATCTAACCGGCATCTTGGTATCTGGTATTATACTTATCACTATTTTTGCTTTGTGGATTCTTTTCGTATGCGATTCTTTTACACTGTCATTCTAGTTTGCATTCTATGTTCAACTTTTTTTCCCTAAAAACATGAAAATTCCATGCTGTTCGATTCGATCAAGATAAAAAAAAATTCAGAAAGTAAAGTTTTTGCGCCGATAAACACGATAGATGCTGATGATCAACATGCGGATGCGTCTGCTGTCTTTTAGACACCTTTGCCCAGGTGATACTTTGAGCTTGATGGCGTGCATTGGTCGCGATACTCAGATTAAGTAGACTACTGTAAGGGTCCTGGAATATACGACTGGACACATCGCCCTACATCTTAGAGTGAAAAAAAACAGTTTTTTGTTCTAAGTGACATCTAATTGTTAAAAAAACCGCATAGGCAACAGTTATTGGCTGTACTGTTAATATTGATGTCAAACTCCCGCACCTTCACTTGAGCAACGGCTAAAATTCTCTGAAGCCGATGCAGCCTAGGACGTGTTTGAAAGAAAGAAAGAAAGGATGAGAGCCCCTGCTTGGGGTTTCCGGGAACTCCAGTCTACTGATTTTCCGACTTCTTAACCGAGTACAACTCCGGTTTGTTGCCGCTGTGTAGGTCATGCGCTTGAAGCATGTGTATCTAACAGTCTGCGCGTGTATCTAGTACTCTGTGAGAAATTAAATGTAGTAGAGCGCTATCTATGTTTCAAATTAGGAGTGAAATTTAATGACTAAATTCGTATTTGTATCGTTGTGAAGTCTGCTGCTTTTTGGCGCGAAACCGTTTAACAGGGAGATATACCTGTTCAAGTTTAAGTAAAAATTTAAAATTATATATATTACTTTTCACAATTAAACTCTAATTTATCATTGACAAATAGAACGTGAATAATTTGCGAAATAAATTTTAAATGTGTGATATCGAATTTTAAAAATCGATACTCTTACGTAAATCCAAGTACCCGAACGATTTCGAATTTCAAAATTTTTAATAGTTTCAGCGTCATTGAGGACGTTGTTTTAAAATTCTCTCCCCCTAAGAGAATCCAGCAAACACTGACTGAGCCTTAACGTAAAATAATTAGAAGTGACGATAATTATACTCAGTATCATAATTTTAATGATGATGCTCGGTATACACACACACACACATACGGTTCTTTAAGTGGTTTCACAATTTCGCGGACTCGTAACTTTTGAGGATGTGTGTGTGTGTGTATATATATTCAAGCTCAAACAAAGCTCCGTGTTGGCAACACGACGACAGGTCGCCAATAATATCCTACTTTGCTTAACAAGTTCGTGCCCAGGAGCCACCTCGTTGTTAATTAGGTTGCAGAAATACCAACACGTAATACAACGGGCAATATTCGATCGTCGCGGATAGTGGTAGTAGTAGTTAGTACCTTGTATACACTGTGATAATAATAATTAGCGTTTGTGCTTCACTCGCAAAATGCAGATATATATACTTATTCCCATACACATACACAGTGTATACACTCCTCGTACTCACGTTTAATGGCGAAATTCGGCAATCGCGGCTCGTCCGTGAGCCATACGTGTCTGAGACGCTGTGATTCTACGACTGTTATAACATCCTTAGACGTTTGTTGTCTTGAATGGCCACCGATCACGCAATGCGAGCGGATTATTTTCGTGGATATGCGCAGGACCATCGCTTTATTATATGTTAATAATTAAGGTCTTTCTAATATTTACTTAAGGATATCCATGTTGAATCTCGTAATTTACACAGCGATTTCGACACAGGCAACTGGTAAAATACCACGTTTGCGTCTCACTATTGTAGTATTCTGAAGAAAAATATTGTCTTTTTGTATTCCGAGGGAGATTTCAATACTTCGTTTAAGAATACTGAAATTTTCGAATTTTAAAAATTTCGACTGAAAAATTTTGTACTCAAAAATTTCATAAATGCATTCAAATTGAAAGAATTGGAACTTTGAATAACGTTTTGAAACGTCTTAAATTGTAAATTTTATTAATCCACAGCAACCAGCAATAATTTATTTAGGTTACCAATCGACCATTTTTTCAACTGCACTTCTAAAAATGCGTAAGAGGCATGCATATTCTTGTAAGTACTGTACATTGAAGACCAGCATAGTCTTGAAAATTTTTACAACATGCTAGTATACTTCTGGGATACATTAAAGGTCTACGTATTTTGAATAAAAAGTTGCGTATTTATAAATACGTAGTAGACTTTCGTAGCCTTTGAAAATATATATATTTGCGCAAGGCCTGCGTAGTCTTAGAAATGTTTAGGAAGCTGGCGTACTCCTGGAAACACAGAGAATGTATGAGTACTCTTATAAACCTTAAAAACATGTAAGAGGTTTGAGTACCCCTCTGAATATGAACGCCAGAACTTTGCCACTGGACTTATCCCTTTGCCGAGATCTCTTCCAGCCCAGCTTCGTGGCAGAGTCCGGAACACTTTATTTTGTGGCAAAAAAAAAAAAGCATAACATACAAAATGTTTACAACATATTTCCCCTGCAGCATTGTCGCGATTAACAATTGTTGTGGCGATTACAGACGAGATGGGGTTGGGAGTTGGAGAAAAGTTTCGGGGTTTAGTTAAGACGGATGAATGAACACATATTAGGATGGACGTATGTTTAACAACAATTGGAGGGGGAGGGGACCCATGCGATCTCATCTGTTATCTTACACTTGCCACATTATATACACAGGATACAAGAAAAAAAAAAACGAAATGAGAAACTTATTGTGAAACATAAAATATCCATGGGAGCGAGTCATCTCGCTTAGCATCTTATTCAGTGAGCAACATGAATACGACAATATGAGTACGAAAAAAATTTCTTCACTTGCCGAAACCCGGGATCGAACCAGGGACCTTTAGATCTTCAGTCTAACGCTCTCCCAACTGAGCTATTTCGGCTTCATTGCTTCAGGCATCACATAGAAGGCCCTCATAATCTTCAGCGGCTTTCTTCCTAGCGTGCAGCGTTAGCAAAAGGATTGATTTAAAAAAAAAAAAAAAAGTAAAAAATGCAAGTTTTTTTTTTTTCAACTAATCCCCATCTTCACGCTGCACGTGATGCAAAAATCCTGATCTTAGAAAATCACGCTTAAGGAATGTATAGGAAAGGGTTGTGTACACCAGTGGAAATACACTGCTGGCCACCCAAATTGCAACACCAAGAAAGACAAAAGATATCGCAACAATATTTATTTTGTAGATAACATGTTGACCAAGCATCAAATGATTAAATTTATAGACTTCTGTGAAGTGTGGTTCCTGCCAAAATCAGTAGCCAGAGTAGCCGCCATTGTTGGAGATCACCGCTGCCACACGCCTCGGCATTGATTCAAAGAGACTTTGGATGTGTTCTTGGGGTACAGCAGACCAAGCAGCTTCCACGCGTTGCCAAAGTTGATCTGGTGTGGCAGCTGGGGATGTAATCTGGGTCAATCGTTGAGCAACCATGCACCACATGTTTTCTATCGGCGAAAGATCCGGAGAGCGAGCTGGCCAGGGAAGCAATTCAATCTGGCGATTGACGAAGAACCTTTGGACAATGCGTGCCACGTGTGGTCGCGCATTATCCTGTTGAAATATGGCTGTGGGCAAGCCCTGAAGGTAAGGAAGGACAACTGGCTCCAACACCTCGGAGATGTAGCGCTGGCTTTTTAAAGTACCGGCAATGCGTACTAGAGGAGTGCGAGAGTGATATCCAATACCGCCCCATACCATAATACCCGGTGCAGGACCAGTGTGGCGGTGCATAACGCAGCTGTTCAGCATCCTCTCTCCACGGTGTCTCCAGACTCGAATCCGACCATCGTGGTGTTGCAGACAGAAGCGGGACTCGTCAGTAAAGACAATTTCATTCCATTGTGCCGTCCACATCCTTCTTTCATCGCACCATTGGCGGCGGAGACGTCCGTGGTTCTGCGTCAAGGGTAGACGAAGCAATGGACGTCTTGCGGACAGACCACTCTGCTGTAAACGGCGTCGAATGGTACGCGCAGACACTGGATGATGCGGTACAGACTGAATGTGCTGTGCTATGGTTCGTGATGTGGCTGAGCGATCCGTCACTGCCATACGCACAATACGCCTGTCATCACGTGAAGTGGTGCACTGAGGTGGATGCGATCGAACACGTCGGTCCGTCGTACCCTCCTGCATCCAACGATCACATATCCGCATTACAGTTGTTTGGTTTCGTCCAACACGACTACCGATTTCCCTGAAAGATAATCTACAATCTCGGTAGGCCACTATCCTTCCTCTGTCGAATTCGGATACTTGATCAAAAGATGATCGCTGTTTTCTACGAGGCATAATTGATCGTTTTTTTGAAAAAACCACAAGAAAAACACAATTGCCGTACTTCAAATCGTCGAAATCTCCAAGCCTTAAATAGCGCTTTGAAGTGGCGCCACAGGCGCGCGTGATGTGCGTCTGCGCTGAAATTCTAATCATTTGCATATCTCACCTCCGCTAATGCATGTTGTAAATTTCATATTATTTGCATGCTTCCTTCAGGGTGTTGCATTTACGGTGGCCAGCAGTGTACATGGAAGACATGCATGCACTTGGAAATGCGCCGGAACGAGCCTTGTGTAGTCCTTGAAATCCGTAGAAGCCTGGGCTAGACAAATCTCCAAAAATTTATATGCCCGTTCAGGCATGTAATTCAAAGTATTAGATGTCTCAATCAATATTTTACATGCCCGAGAAATATCACTGGAATAGGTTACTTCGAATTTTTTTTAAAACAAATTAATTTATTAGCGTTAAAAAATATCGGACGTGATGTATTTTTTTAATGGGAATTTTTTGAAAGAAATTTGAAAATTCTAAATGAATGTCTTCAATTAAAAATCTTAAATTCGTCAAACCGCGTTTAATTTCCCGCAATGTTGGAAAAGAAGTCACGAAGTTACAATTAACTTCGCTCATAGAATTATAGATAAAATGCGATAAAGACTGGACTCGGGGAAAGTCTGAGCGACTGAGAAACCATTGAAATTACTGAAAATTTTTGCGAATCGGCAAGAAAGCAATCTAGCGGGAAACATAAAAACATATCAGCCGATATTTTGCAAAATAAACTTACACCGGCATATCGCTTAAAAACCCATAATATATGGTATCATAACACATTTTGTTCGTTTTCATGGTGCATACCGGTTTGAAGAACTTTACTCAAAAAATTATAACAGATAGTTTAGATTTCAGTTTGTAAGTGGCAGCAAAAGGCTCATATTTTTGTGATGTATTTTTTTTTTATCAGTTACTTTTGTGTAGAAGAGAAATAAGACATGAATATTATCCGCAATTTAATAAATCGCACAGAATTTGTACCCCTTTTAGACACTTTATATACTGTATAATAGGGTCATACACTGAAAAGCCAAAAAGTTATGGGATGCCTCTTAATATTGCTGCACTTTGCCGGGTAAAAGGAGGTCCCACACGATATTGAGAGGTATCCCATGGCTTCAGTTCTGAAGTGCAAAACTCATGGGATACCTGTTAATATCGTGTGGGACCTCCTTTTACCCAGCGAAGTGCAGCAATATTAAGAATGAATGAATTTTGGCACTTCAGTGTATGACACATGTTTGGGAAAAAAATTATATTTACATTTTTATGGAAACGCGAAGAAGTCTTTTCTCTTCCTCTGTGAGAATACTATCAGTATACTTGTATAATATTTCGCTGGAAGTGAAGATTTTCTGTTTTCGAGAACAGCCCAAATGCAGTATATAATAGCCCATGGCCGCACAGGGTTGCTAAATAGGCTGTTAAGACCATGAAAATATATCAAAATACATATTACGTATTTCCATCATGGCTGCCAAAAAAAAAAAAAAATTCTGTCAAATTTTGCACATGTGTGTAGGAACACTTACTTCCTCATCTATGAAAAAATTAGAAAAAAAACCCCGCGAAAATGTTCAATTATTATTTTTGTATGCCCGTCTCAGGCATGTGGTAGGAAAAAATACATGACCGATCAAAATTTTTACACGTCCCTGGCAAAACGGGTACAGAGAATCCAGTTCCTGTAGAAGCCCTGTGTATTCTTATATATGTGTGGAAGGCTTGCGAACCCTTGGAAATACATACGTAGAAGGTCTGCGTCATGTTAGGAATTTTGTAGAAAAGCCATGTTCAAACTCCTTGAAATTCGCATAAGGTCTACGTCATTGAGTGATCGCTGGATCACGCGTAGAACAGGGCCGCCCTTACTCAGGCGCAAGACCCGGTGCGAAGATAATAGCAGGTGCATCTCAACATTTTCAGGGCACTAAGATGTCCAAAAGCCCCTTTTCTCCGATTTTATATACTTTGTGTGGCGGATGGGAATCCGCATCTATTATTTTAGAACACAGAGGAACTCTGAGAAATATCCATACAAAAATTTTAAATACACAATTAGACGAAATTAACAAAAATTGACGGAAATTCAGCACTGAACGTAATTTTAAACTAATAAGAGGAACATTTCTTGAAGCTAATGAAATTTTTTCCTGAGTTTTAAAAACAATTGAAAGGAAATAATTCTAAAACCAATAAAAGTTCAGAATTGAAGAAAATTCAAAATTATTGAAAGAAAAAATTCAAAATTATTGAAAGAAAAAATTCAAAATTATTGAAAGAAAAAATTCAAAATTATTGAAAGAAAAAATTCAAAATTATTGAAAGAAAAAATTCAAAATTATTGAAAGAAAAAATTCAAAATTATTGAAAGAAAAAATTCCAGAATATTGATGGAAATTCAGAATTTCTGAAGAAAAATTCCAGAATTGGTGAAATTCAGAATTAATGAAAAAATAACTTGTGAATTGGGGAAAGCATCTAGAAGTTTACCGTGGGTGCGGGGCCCGTGCGAGCGTAATTGATGAAAATTCAGAATTTCCGGAAAGAAAATATCCAAAATTAAGATGAAAATCCAGAATTTGGCGGGAAGGAAATATTCAAAAATTTAGATGAAAATACAAAATTTGCGGAGAGGAAAATTCCAAAATTGATGATATTTCCGAATTTGTGGAAGAAAAGTTTTCAGCATATTGATTTGCGGGAAGAAAAATTCTAAAATTGTTGAAAATTCAGAATTTCCTGAAGAAAAATTCCAGAATTTCCTGAAGAAAAATTCCAGAATTGATGAAAATTCAGAATTCCCTGAAGAAAAATTCCAGAATTGATGAAAATTCAGAATTCCCTGAAGAAAAATTCCAGAATTGATGAAAATTCAGAATTCCCTGAAGAAAAATTCCAGAATTGATGAAAATTCAGAATTCCCTGAAGAAAAATTCCAGAATTGATGAAAATTCAGAATTCCCTGAAGAAAAATTCCAGAATTGATGAAAATTCAGAATTCCCTGAAGAAAAATTCCAGAATTGATGAAAATTCAGAATTTACGGAAGAAAAATTGATAAAAATTCAGAATTTACGGAAGAAAAATTGATAAAAATTCAGAATTTACGGAAGAAAAATTGAAAAATTGAAAAATTGATAAAAATTCAGAATTAATGCAAAAATAACGTGAATTGGTGAAAGCATGAAAGCATCCAATAATTTACCATGGGTGCGAGACCCGTGCTACCGCACCACTTCGTAAGGCCTGCTCTGGCGCAGATAGATACCGTAGGCATAACTATCTCCCTTTAGACTTACCAAAAAGTGGCAAACATAGTCCAGCTACATACTGATTTTCGAATGGACACAAAAACTTCATATATAAACACATTTCTTTTCCAATAAATATTGCTAGTATAATTTTTGTTACAGCAACCTCTTTCTGAGAAGACATCATAAGGAATCCATAGGAAGAGTCTCCTAACTTCACTTATAGCTGATTTATCGTAATATCGGTATAATTTCTCGTATCAGACGACAGATTGACATTTTTTGCGGTACCATAATATCTCCTCTTAACTCAGAGACGCTCTTTCAATCTCCAATATACGGCCATAAATCCAGTCACTAGTGTGAAATCTTAAGAGAAAACTCACAGCTGGTTAAAAGAGAGAGAGAGAGAGTTTCGGGTTCGATTCAATTAACAAAAAAAAAAAAAGTGAATTTTTCCCGTTTTTTTTCCCCTTCCAGTATTTGTAGCAATCGCCTAAAGTTACATACATACAAAAAAAATATTATATATATAAAATATATATAAAAAATCTAGCAGCGCCGCAATTTGTTTCCAGTAAAAGGGTCCTGTCGATATTTCTTAACGTTGAAAGCTCCTACGGGTAATGTAAAACCGATAACCGGGTCCAACACCGAAAAAAAAAAAAAATTCTCCATTTTTTCCCTTTTTTTCATTTTATTTATCTTCTTAACCCCTTAGGGATTATTTATTTTTGTTTTTTCCTTTTTTTTCCCCCTTTTCTTTAGCCGCCATTGGTAAGTTTTTCCTATCTCTTAGGTCAATTGACGGGGTCAAACTCTTGCAAAAAATAACCAACAATTCTTTTGGTGTTTTTGGGAAGAGATTTTTATTCTTTTCTTTGCCAACATGGCCGCAAAATAATACAATACCGATACATGCATTTATTTCTTTTCCCGGACTTTTTTTCCCTTCTCTAGTTTTCTAAGAATGACTGGGAATTTCCATTTGAATCAGGAAATACGTTCGTTTTTCAATACATTGATGTGAGTTATCGATGAGGTAGTGTTACGAAAAAATTATGCAAATTGTCCTAATTTATCCTTTGTTTTGTCATTTATCGCCTATGAATAGTCCTTATCTTATGCAAAAATGAAATTAACTTAGTTCTCTGTAAATATCGCCGAATCGTAGACAAACTTAGCAACTTCGGTGACAACTCCGATGATTTGGCGACGTCATAGCGCCAAAAGATAAATTTTTTTAGGAAGGAAAGGAAAATAGGATCTCGTGAAAAAAAAAATGGTGAAGTTTCTTGATTTTTCTCTACGTGTATGAAAGCACCACCAAAGCGAAACTGAGTAGTTGAGAGAGAGAGAGAGAGAGAGAGAGAGAAAGACAAACTCTTATGTGCGTTAGTGAGAAGCCAACTTTTCAAGGGCTCTCTGTTCAACAGGCATAGACAAATCTGTTGGTAAGTGTATATAGCTGTTCTGTAAAATAAACCTGTGTTGTCCTTCAAATTGATTCTTTCTTTGCCATTTCAAGTGTTTGTGGGAGACATTATCCGGAACAGTATTATACGGAGGGCATTATAAAGAATTATTGATAAGATATTATTGGGTGAGGGGTCTTTATCCTTTTCAGACATATTGAGGGCCAAATTAAAACTTACCATGAAGCCCGAGGGCCAAATTTTATTCACTGCGAAATTATTTCTTTTACTAAATTTGAATTTTTATATATTTTGAAATGATTTCTTGTCCAAATTCCAATGTTTTATTAATGAAATTTGGAAATAATTATTTCCATTAATTATTTTTGTTAATTTTCAGGAAATTCACCCAGATAATTCTGGAATTATTTTTTTATTGATTTTAAATTTTCAGTTATTATGAAATTACTTCTTTCATAAATTCTTAATTTTTTTTCATGAACTTTTAACAAAAATTACTCTAAAAAATTATTATTTAAAGTACGAACACATATCTGATCAAAAATCATCTTGGGTCTCGGTGATGGAGCCCTGCTTGAACCCACTCCCTTGTGGAGGCATTCTGATTTGTCACTCACAAACCATCTAGCTGTCTTCTGGACTGCAAAAACCGTTAGTCTTGATACAGTTCAATTCTGTTATAACGACCGCGTTATTAACACGTACACTATAACGTCAATTATTGGTGGTCACGATTGACTTCCATGTTAATAAACTTTGCTTATAACCGCTGTGGTCGAGTGGACAAGTGACAGACCCCACCGTTATAAAATCACACAAGCCACACAACACATTATCATGATCATCTATTGTTAGACATCAACTACTACATCTGCAGCTGATGAAGTAAAGCAAAAGTCGGGAGTAAATGTGTTTCCCAAAGTGGGCAGCTTGCTAACACTTGCCGCTGGTCGAGTGGTAATAGTAGACAATTATTCAATCATCACATTCCAGTCATAGTTAGAAAAATTGATGGCAGGTGGCAGCACTGCACCTAACAAGCATTACACAGAAACATTCTTCACGTTAGGTTCACAACACGTACACGCACATTCCGACATGTACTAGTTCGTTAGAAATTCAGCAGAGGAATATGGATGAAGTCCATGTTTAGAAGTGGTAGTAGCAGGCTTGCTTATAACGCAATGACCTCGGATACAGCGACACTTTTGCTTCCGTATTTGCGACATTTTCTTAAGAACTTCCTAGAACAAGCGTCTCATTTTTTGATATCTTCTATCATCAGCCATTGATGTCGTTATAACCGAGTTTGTATTGTGCGATGATCACGGGTCTGTACTATTTAGTAAAAGTCTTCTGTCTGCTTATTCATTTTTCATTTTCTTCAGGACGGAAGGTTCGTACGTAAAATAATGTGAATCCATAAATTTAATGATATTTATTCATGAAATATTCAACCATATATTTTATTCACTCCATAAAATACCGCACGCATATCAGTGAGGGGAAAAAAACTCAAATTTGTATTCTTTTAGGTAAAGAATGGTAATCCACCTGATTATACATGGAAGGCACTCTCCTGTATAAAAGAGGAACCTAAATGAATTATCTACTTTCGAATGTACATGCATAGGAATTATTATTCATTTATTCAATTCAATTAAGACATGATGTTACAAATACCCATAAAATAAATTTTTACTCCTCTCTTATCTCATAGATGAGGATAATTTGAGGGATGAAAAAAGAAAAAAATAACAAGTAATTCCGTAACTTAAACTCATTTCTCTCGAGATCTTCCCGATGGATCCTCCAGAACAAAAACAATTCCCATAGTCTTCAATGTCTATAAAAGAAAATTTCAGAGGAGAAAAAAAAACGACAGCAAGCATGTGTTCCTCGACAAAAGGTCCAGAACAACAAACTTCCAACGAACCCATGCCATAAACGCCAAGGAGAAAGAGTGCATACGAGAGGACGTGCCATTTTACTACCCACTTAAGACCCTGAAAACTACTAGCTGTTTGTGTGCCGGGTGCTTAAAATTTATGACCGTCTTGGACCGACAGTCTTGTTGGTTGGCAGCCTTGCGTGAGTATGTGTGCGTACGCTTTCCACCATTCTTCCACATCCCTACCACGGACAGTAGCCAGAGAGAGAGAGACCGAATCGTAAAAAGATGGTAAAACAAGCACTTTATACATCCGTGGACAAGGTCGTAAAACAGAACGATGACTTAATTGTTATTCAATCAACTCGCCTAAATCAAATTCAGTACCCAGAGAGGTAGAAATATACCCGGCATCTACCACCAATTAATGGAAGGTTCGTGTTCCCGACAGACGCTATCTTTATACATATAATACTAGTGTGTACTAGGAGTTTCTAGTGAACTTTTCCCCAGATAAGAAAGAATCTCTACTTTTAGGCTAGTAGACCTACAACATAAGATAACAAGATGGGATATATCTTCTCTCCTGTACAAACAAACGTCTTGGAAGTCCTTAATACCACGAGAGGAGGTGAATCTCCTTCTTATCTTGTCCTTCGTGTTATTTTGAGTTCTTTTTTTTTTCGGCTATCTTTATTGACATTAGAAAGTTTTTTTTTATGGACATTTTCTCGGAGTATTTTTACGAGTAATAAGTTGTTTACTTCATATATATTCCAGTTTTTATTTCATTTTCATATTTTTTTTTTCTATATTGTATACGATGGATAGGACTATTTCTAGTGGGCAGAAATAGAATTTTATGTATTATTTTTTTTTCTGGGTTTTTCTTAATAATTTTAAATAGTAATAATAAGAATATGATCGTTTTATGACGTTGATAAATTTCTCTTGAACCATAAAAATCCGAGAGATCGTTATCGTAGGATGGTATGTGATTATTTATTGTAGGTTATTTTTAGTATTTGTGGAGAAAGATAGAAATTTTTGTTTGAGTTAAAGATGAAGAATGATTTAAAACATGAACATTTGTTCGAAGATGTAACTTCGATATCAAGTCCTGCTATTTTACCAGCTACCTTACTTGGAAATTTGCCTGTTGGGGGCTTCAACAATGCCGTCTCATCGGCCCACCATGGTTCGTAAAATGCAGTAGGAGCATCGTAGTAATGAGATTTTGCGCTATGATTTTCGAGAAAATGCATGGAAATTCATAATCATGTTCTTTAAGTTAATTAGGGGCCCCAGAATATATTTTTCTCCTAGGCAGAGTCGTAAGTAGGAGAGGGGGGGGGGCAAAGATGTTCATGTTCTTCTCAAAAAAAGGATCAAAAATTAATATTTTTATTAAAAAATTAAAATATTGAAGGAAAATACCTTTTTGGATTAAGATATCTTAATCGATTTCTGCCAATTTGAAATTCTTTTCGAGGGTAATTATTAAAAATTTCTCTGGAAGAAATTCCTTGTGCCCACCGCCAAACCCGGTGTGCCCGTCCAAAATTTGATATTCGATCGCGTATTATGCTAGCATTCACAGCCAGGGGCGTACGCGGGACCAACCTTTGAAAATACTGGGTGTAAGAATGCACAATAATTTCCTTCCAGCGAAATTTTGAGATACCACCCTTCAAAAAGCATTTAAATTAACAGAAATTGGCACATGAAAGATATTTTCTTCCGACATTTTAATTTTTTTACCGAAATTTTAAACTTTATTACTTTTTTTTGTTATAGGTCGGGGGGAAGCATGGACACCCTATGCCCCCCCCCCAACCGCTTGCGCCTTTGTTAACAGCATGGGCTAGGATTGCCGTTGCTAATTGGTGCGAAGGAACATTAAGCTCTTGTTTTCTTCGTCGTTTCTCTACTTTGGTAGAGATATTGATCAGTCAATGACAAAATGGTTGCTTAAAAACACCCATCGGTGACTTTCTTTTAAATATTATATGAAACGCTCTTCACAGGTATGAATAATGTTGAACATTAGACAATTATACAAAATTAAACTATGGTTTATTATATATATGCCTTTTCAATACTTTACAATAATCTATTCCTTCAGTAAAGTGATTTACATAATCACAATTAGCAGAAGTTATAACATTAGCATACACATATTTTCTTTATGTACTATCTCGAAAAGTTGGATAATTTAAGTTTCAACAGACACTGAATTCATCAATATGTTTTCTTTGAAAAAAATTTAAATGAAATAGAAATTTTCTCTAAAACGCACTCTAGTAGAAGCTTTTAAAGTAAATTTTAATTTTTGTGAATTTATTCGATTGAGTATCACGTTTATAATCAAAATATGTTCGAAAGCAGCTTATACTGTGCTTAATTCACGTTTTCGACGTCAGATGGCAGCACGTTGTCCGACAAAATGACATTTATGACATCACGTAGCGGTCGTTCCTAAAGATCGTAGGAGGAATCGATCTTTTTATATTATGAGGAATAAAATGCAGTACCGTCTCAACCCATGGGCCCACTCGGGGCACAGCCCGGCAGCCTTAAGAGAAGAAGAAACCTCACAAATATGAGGATATGGTCGAAATTTGAAAGGTGGGGCGTTAGGAAAAACACGACTTGGACGATCAAGATGCTCTTAAGACGGTGATGTCAAATTTCTCAAAATTTTCATTTAAGATTCATTGGCAATATTTTATCCCAATCTATGTGCATGACCTCGTATCTCTTCGCATCCTACAGCCACGCAGGCTGGATCCTTCAACTAGCCTGAAAGGCAAAGATTTCTCGCATTCTGAGAATGTCCTACTGATGCTCGGTGTAAAGTTCAACCCCCCCCCCCCAATAAGAAAAAATTACTCAAGGGGCACGCCTATAGTACTTGTACGGATAATGAAAACAAAAGAAAATGGGATTATTGCGGCTCAAAAATATGCAGACTTTTCAATCCCTCTTTTTCTGAGGGGCCTGCAATTATTACTAAAAAATGAATGTGATTGTCGTTGATTGAATAATTTAAATTCAATTGGAATGGAATGTTTGCATGTGTCTGAAGATCACACTTTGTGAAACGGTCATATGAGAAATGAGGTGTTTGAATTTGCAAGAACATGGTAGGCTCCCGTGTCTATCATTAGCTCTAAATTTTTCATTTTCTGGGGAAATGAAATGAAATGAAATGAAATTCTGCGAATGTAAAAGTAAAAAGATCGCAAATTTCAGAAGTAGAAATTTTATAAATGGAAAGAGCTTCCCTGTAGTAGGAAGTTACATGATAAGGCTTTGTACACTGTCGTGAGTTGCAGATTGTAACTGATATCGTATGGATGCAGTAAAATCACGTCTACTAATGTACTCGCTATAATACCTGGCGCTGCCCAGGTTTTCTTCAATGAGACTTTTTGGATCACGTGATATCTCCCTCTTTCTTTGAGGGACACGCAAACCGTGTCTAAGTTAACCAATATGGCGACTTCCTCCGTTACTTATGAAAGAAAAAAAATCGAGATATAAAGAAACGTAGAAACGAATATATTTTCCCCTTTTTTTAAGGGATGCTAGGTATTTCGATTTCACCCGCTCCCCCCTGAACTTCAAGTTTTCCATCTGCCTGTTTCTACTTACGAAAAATGCTAAATTAAAGCTGTGGAATTTCTTCGATGTACTTTACGGGCCCATAATTAATTTTAAAACATCCTAAACTATATGAATTTATGCAGTTGAATATTAAAAGCCAATACGGCTTTTCATGCTTGAGAAGATATAAATAAAAAGTTAAAATCAATGTTATTGCATGGATATCCTACTCGAAAGTAGGTCCGGCTAATTACTTCATATTTAATTTTCGGGGCTTCCTATATATCTCTGAGCGAACTGAATATTTCAAAAATCGAGTATTGAATACAACTTTTAAAATTATTGATGTGACAGAAAACCCCACCAAATTTCCCCATTTCTACATTAAAATCGGCAATTTTAGCAGTGATTTCTATGAGGATCACCCTTTTCCTGACCCTCAAAGCGATGCTGATGATTATTATGACGTCATTCAAAAAACCTCATTATTGGGAGTATTGAAAATGTGGCGAATCAATATAAAAAGGCATAGATATTATACATATACTGACAGCCTTGAAGAAATGACAACCCATTGTAAAGGCATATACACGTCTGAAACGCATTGCTAGGGAACCACGGTAACCAAAGTAAACGTTCGGAAAGTGATTGTTGAGGCCCAAAAACCATTGTTGCCGGACAGTTTTTTGCCCGTTTGGGGCATTCGCCCTAGGCTGACGAAATTTTAAAGTAGCCTATCGTTCAAGTCGGGTCGCATTTGGTATATATGCAAAATTTGGCGACGATCGATCTAAAATTGTAGATTTGTATAGAGAACATACACACACAGGCAGACAGACAGAAAAAATGAATTTTATATATATAGATATAGATTGACCACTTTAGACACGAGCCAAAACTTAAATGAAAATTGTGTTGATTGATTTCGGTTAGTTGTATGTCAAAATTTCCTTTAAAAGGAAAAAGAAACCAATTATTTAATTAACTAATTAACATGGGTCGGTATTTTCACTGCACTATAGGACATTCATGCACTATATTCATTCATGCACTATAGGACCATTTGAATTAGGTTCGCTTACGCATACCTCATGTCTTTACTTGAAAAGACAGAGTGCAGAGAAGAGCTACGCGTGTCCTTATTGGCACACAGGGCTTGAGTTATGAAGAAAGACTTCATTTTTTGAATATGTTTACATTGGATGAACGCAGGTGTCGAGGAGATATGATCGAAGTGTTCAAAATTTTCAATGGGATGGATAGGATGGACCATGAACTTTTAGTACACCGCCAATCGACTGCTTTTACAAGGGGACACCAGTATCGATTGGTGAGGGACAATGCAAGGTTATGGTGTCGCAGGGAATTTTTCTCCAATAGGGTTGTTAATAAATGGAATAGCTTACCCCCGGAGGTAGTAAATTGTAACACAATTGACACGTTTAAAAAGAAATACGATAAACATGTTGGGGTAAATCGAGAAGCTATCCATTCTTAGAATAAGACAACCATAAGTATTATTTATGGGCATTGTATAATATTTTATCATGTGTATATATTGTTTATAATTTTTGTTAATTGCATTTTCAATTGGGTTGCTGTATTTTTGAAACATATGACAACCATATTTTTATGGGCATCTTTTTATCAGCCACCTCGTTGGGCATTTTGCCTGTTGTGGCGTTGTATTTGTATTTGTATTTGAAAAAAAAATCATTATATATATATATATATATATATATATATCTATTCTATAATATAAAATCACAAACAAACTCGAAAAGGGCCTGTTGCTAAGCAACCGAGTGACGGAAACTCTGTTACGGAAGTGGGTTCGATTCATATATCGATATTCACATTCATATATCGATATGATATCATATATCGATATTGGGTCGATATTCACATATCGGGACCCATTTGACCCATCGGGACCATGTTATGTGCATGTACCAAGAGGCTCCTACATCCTACAGCAGAGCCCTTAGGCTGGAATTTAGATTTCGAGTCCCCAAACCAGCTTTTCAGGGGCCCCTCTGTGATTAATTTATAGTGTGAAAAATCAAAAAGTGATAAGAATCGTTGTGGCCCCTGTCAGCCCTTCCTTTGTGGGGGGGGGGGTCCATGCCGAGAGGTATATATATGTATAATATACACACACAACAGCAGTGCTCCCAACACAGGGTCGGGGTACCCGGGGAAGATTTCACGTATAAGTAAAAAGTTTTCATTTCCAGGGGCCCTTGATGGATCTCATTGTTTTCTTGCTGCTTCAACGTTGAAAAATTTCGATAGCGGAAGCAAAAGATATATCCAGTCTGGGGCCCCACCAAAAGTATGCGAATTGGTGTCCCGGATAATTGGTTGGGGGGTCCTGGATTTTATTCGTTGGTAAAACGAATACAAATGAACATTTTTCATGGTACTCGCTCCGTGGGATGGCCGACAAGCTTCCAAGTCGGGGCCCATGTTTACAGGTTTCATTTTGGGTGCCCTGGATTTTATTTGTTGGTAAAACGAATACAAATGAAAATTTTTCATAGTACTCGCACCGGGGGATGACCGACAAGCTTCCAAGTCGGGGGCCCCATGTTTACAGGTTTCATTTTGGGGCCCTGGACGAATCTCATTCTTTTCTGTTGTAGAATTCGCAACAGCGGAAGCCCGAGATAAAGCCAGTCTGGGGCCCCACCAAAAGTATGCGAATTGGTGTCCCGGGTAATTGGTTGGGGGCCCTGGATTTTATTCGTTGGTAAAACGAATACAAATGGAAATTTTTCATGGCACTCGCTCCGGGGGATGACCGACAAGCTTCCAAGTCGGGGGCCCCATGTTTACAGGTTTCGTTTTGGGGGCCCTAGATTTTATTCGTTGGTAAAACGAATACAAATGAAAATTTTTCATGGCACTCGCTCCGTGGGATGGCCGACAAGCTTCCAAGTCGGGGCCCATGTTTACAGGTTTCATTTTGGGGGCCCTGGATTTTATTCGTTGGTAAAACGAATACAAATGGAAATTTTTCATGGCACTCGCTCCGGGGGATGACCGACAAGCTTCCAAGTCGTGGGCCCCATGTTTACAGGTTTCATTTTGGGGGCCCTGGATTTTATTCGTTGGTAAAACGAATACAAATGAAAATTTTTCATGGCACTCGCACCGGGGGATGACCGACAAGTTTCCAAGTCGGGGGCCCCATGTTTACAGGTTTCATTTTGGGGGCCCTGGATTTTATTCGTTGGTAAAACGAATACAAATGAAAATTTTTCATGGCACTCGCTCCGGGGAATGACCGACAAGCTTCCAAGTCGGGGGCCCTATGTTTACAGGTTTCATTTTGGGGGCCCTGGATGAATCTCATTCTTTTCTGTTGTAGATTTTGCAACAGCCGAAGCCCGAGATAAAGCCAGTCTGGGAACCCACCAAAAGTATGCGAATTGGTGTCCCGGGTAATTGTTTGGGGCCCTGGATTTTATTCGTTCGTAAAACGAATACAAATGCAAATTTTCATGGCACTCGCACCGGGGGATGACCGACAAGCTTCCAAGTCGGGGGCCCGATGTTTACAGGTTTCATTTTGGGGCCCTGGATTTTATTCGTTGGTAAAACAAATACAAATGCAAATTTTTCATGGCACTCGCACCGGGGGATGACCGACAAGCTTCCAAGTCGGGGGCCCCATGTTTACAGGTTTCATTCATTTTGGGGCCCTGGACGAATCTCATTCTTTTCTGTTGTAGAATTTGCAACAGCGGAAGCCCGAGATAAAGCCAGTCTGGGGCCCCACCAAAAGTATGCGAATTGGTGTCCCGGGTAATTGTTTGGGGGCCCTGGATTTTATTCGTTCGTAAAACGAATACAAATGAAAATTTTTCATGGCACTCGCACCGGGGGATGACCGACAAGCTTCCAAGTCGGGGGCCCCATGTTTACAGGTTTCATTTTGGGACCCTGGATTTTATTCGTTGGTAAAACGAATACAAATGAAAATTTTTCATGGCACTCGCACCGGGGGATGACCGACAAGCTTCCAAGTCGGGGGCCCCATGTTTACAGGTTTCATTTTGGGGCCCTGGATTTTATTCGTTGGTAAAACGAATACAAATGAAAATTTTTCATGGCACTCGCTCCGGGGGATGACCGAAAAGCTTCCAAGTCGGGGGCCCTATGTTTACAGGTTTCATTTTGGGGGCCCTGGATGAATCTCATTCTTTTCTGTTGTAGAATTTGCAACAGCCGAAGCCCGAGATAAAGCCAGTCTGGGGCCCCACCAAAAGTATGCGAATTGGTGTCCCGGGTAATTGGTTGGGGGCCCTGGATTTTATTCGTTGGTAAAACGAATACAAATGGAAATTTTTCATGGCACTCGCTCCGGGGGATGACCGACAAGCTTCCAAGTCGGGGGCCCCATGTTTACAGGTTTCATTTTGGGGGCCCTGGATTTTATTCGTTGGTAAAACGAATACAAATGGAAATTTTTCATGGCACTCGCTCCGGGGGATGACCGACAAGCTTCCAAGTCGTGGGCCCCATGTTTACAGGTTTCATTTTGGGGGCCCTGGATTTTATTCGTTGGTAAAACGAATACAAATGAAAATTTTTCATGGCACTCGCACCGGGGGATGACCGACAAGTTTCCAAGTCGGGGGCCCCATGTTTACAGGTTTCATTTTGGGGGCCCTGGATTTTATTCGTTGGTAAAACGAATACAAATGAAAATTTTTCATGGCACTCGCTCCGGGGAATGACCGACAAGCTTCCAAGTCGGGGGCCCTATGTTTACAGGTTTCATTTTGGGGGCCCTGGATGAATCTCATTCTTTTCTGTTGTAGATTTTGCAACAGCCGAAGCCCGAGATAAAGCCAGTCTGGGAACCCACCAAAAGTATGCGAATTGGTGTCCCGGGTAATTGTTTGGGGCCCTGGATTTTATTCGTTCGTAAAACGAATACAAAAGCAAATTTTCATGGCACTCGCACCGGGGGATGACCGACAAGCTTCCAAGTCGGGGGCCCGATGTTTACAGGTTTCATTTTGGGGCCCTGGATTTTATTCGTTGGTAAAACAAATACAAATGCAAATTTTTCATGGCACTCGCACCGGGGGATGACCGACAAGCTTCCAAGTCGGGGGCCCCATGTTTACAGGTTTCATTCATTTTGGGGCCCTGGACGAATCTCATTCTTTTCTGTTGTAGAATTTGCAACAGCGGAAGCCCGAGATAAAGCCAGTCTGGGGCCCCACCAAAAGTATGCGAATTGGTGTCCCGGGTAATTGTTTGGGGGCCCTGGATTTTATTCGTTCGTAAAACGAATACAAATGAAAATTTTTCATGGCACTCGCACCGGGGGATGACCGACAAGCTTCCAAGTCGGGGGCCCCATGTTTACAGGTTTCATTTTGGGGCCCTGGATTTTATTCGTTGGTAAAACGAATACAAATGAAAATTTTTCATGGCACTCGCACCGGGGGATGACCGACAAGCTTCCAAGTCGGGGGGCCCCATGTTTACAGGTTTGATTTTGGGGGCCCTGGATGAATCTCATTCTTTTCTGTTGTAGAATTTGCCACAGCCGAAACCCGAGATATAGCCAGTCTGGGGCCCCACTAAAAATCTGCGTATTGTGTCCCCGCTACTGGATGTGGGGCCCTGGATTTTATTCGTTGTAAAATTGATAAAAATGAAAAATTCTCACAGGGGGGTGTCCGACAAGCTTGCAGGTCAGGGCTTCATGGAAATGTTGGCAGGTTGTAATTCGGTGCCCCTGAATGTATCTCATTGATTTTTGTGGTTTAACATTGTAAAATTTGCAACACATCGGTAGCCCAAGATATATCCAGTGTGGGGCCCCACTGAAATTCAGCGAATTGAATCTGGGGACCCCCATGGGGAAGTTTTCTGGGGATACTTGATGAATCTCATTTGTTTTTTGTTGCTTTATTATTATTTTCATTAAAATTCGCTTCTTCAGTAGGCTGGTGCTTTCACACGTCCCTTTCCCCTTTTCCTTAGCACGCTGATGAAGTGGGACGAAATAAACAAGATATGTCCGGGAGAGAAGTGGGAAGGGGGGGGGGGGGTTGGCCGCCAAAGGCGGCAGGGGGGCAGAGCCCCCCTAGTATATATATATATATATAAAACCATTTAAAATCGTAAAAAATGAAGGTACACATATTTGTACCTTTGGAACGAAGAGCATAGAGAATTTTCCAAAGAGTAAAAAAAAAAAACTGGTGCAGCAATTCACAGTATTTTCATGAGTGGATAAATGATAAAACGGTTGGATGGACTGCATTTTCGGTCTGAATATTAATCAGAATTTCGACTGTATATTACATTTTCAAATCACTAGAATACAAATATTTTTCTCCTCCTCCAATACTAACACTTTCACAAAAATCCACACATCGCAAGAAAACAAGACTTCTCTTATACCGAAATAATTCAGAAATATTTTCGCGGCCCATTGAATAAATTCCAACTTCAAATCCCATCGTTTACATCAAATTCGGCTGTACTTAGAATTTCCGTAACATTGATCACACGTGTACAAACAAAGAACAATATGAGTGGATGATGATGATGGATAATATCGGCATCAACTTATCATCGTACAGTCTTTACCCGTAGGAAAGAGGAATTCGATCAGTTTCAAGCACAATGTAAACATGGACTGTTAGAAGACAATCAAAATAATACATCAGGAGATGAACAAACAAAGCACCACGTTTTCTTCCGGCTCAATTCTTTTCCGACATTCATTCCTATTTGCCTTTTTTTGAGCGTATGTATACAGCAGGCAAGGTAAAGTACGCACTGTAATAGCAATTTTATTTCTAAGGCAATAAGCATAAATGCTCTTTACTTCGGAATCCTCTCGCCATCACAACAATCTCTTCAGGTTTTATTTTCGGGTAAAACAGAAAGGTTCCTTTTTGTAAGAGTTTGGTGAATGTTTTTGATGTTTGATGTGAAAAGAAAACACAACTTTGATCGTAAAATCACGAAGGAAAAAAAAGGATTGTTATTTGCGAAGCACTTCGGAGAAGAAAACTTTCCGCTAAAGAATAAGAAAAATGGTAAAAACCCTCACGAAAAATCCTTGGCGTTAGAGGTTTTGGTGGATATGTTCCCATCGCTAACATGTCGTTCTGGTATAAGTTATTTGCTTTCTCTGTATCCAAACATCTCGCTTCGGCTGCCATAATCTCGACTAATGGAATTGAATACTTAATTTCCACGGAGGAGAGAGATGCTTTCGTGATGGAGTAAAGCGTTTCTCGTTTACTGATGATCACTATCGGGTTTCTTTTTTTTAAGAGTGGAGGCTAGAAAGACATCACATCTACTTCAAGATTGCAAGAATCGGCCTCGGGTAAATCACATGGGCACAGAAGAGTTCTTTTCGGACTGAAAATAAACACAAGAACGGAGAAAGCGGTTTAGATAACGGTATAGCAAAAAGACTAAGCCTGATCAGATGCGATAAAATACTACGAATAATTTGATATTAGATTAAAATTTGAAGCTAGCAATATAAAAAATGCTAATTATTAAAATTTTTGACTTTTTTCTCTTGTACCGAGAATCATTCACCCCGTAACATTCAGACCAATATCCGCCTAGATATTCGGCGATTGAAATTCTTCATCTTCGGTGTGTTTCAAATGATGAAATGATTCCGTCATTTCCCATAGTAAAGTTGTGGCTTATATAGCTTTAAAAGTTATTTTAAGTTCTTGGGAATAATTTAAAGCCGCGGCCAATCTAGTATTTTTTTCTTACGTTCTGATTTCAAAAGATTACGATGAGTTCTTAATTTTTTTTTTCTGGTTATCAAATTAAACATAATTTCCAGGAGAATATCTAATATTCAATCACCTGTCTAGATGTCTCCGGTCAACGAAACGTTTCGACCAAATCATGTAGCCGCTGCATAGTTTCAGATTTATTAAATGTTACATCGTCTTTATATCGAATTTTCACAGGTGTACGAATTATTCCTCCAATAAAAATTTTTTCTGGTCCTCAAATTATTTCTTTTATTTATTTATTGTCAATCCTAAAATTATTTTTCCTATATATTCATTATTTCTCATATTTATTTATTTTTTGCCAGTCCGCAAACTATTTCTCCCAATTATCCGGTTTTCATGGTTTGCAAATCCTTTCTCTTATTTACGGAATTTGTTTTTTCCAGGCCACTAATAATTTCTCAATTTATTTTGTTGTTGACCGGTCTGCACAATATTCATTATTTCTAATATTTCTTTATTTTTCGCAAGTCCTCAAATTATTTCTCCTATCTATTTAGTTTTTGCTGCACCGCAATTTATTATTTCTCCTATTTATCAATACTATATACCTCTTGTTATCAATATCCCTTATTTATTTTTCGCCAGTCATCCAGTAATTTTGCTTACTCTTGCCAGACGCGAATTTCTCTCATTGACGGTGCAGTCGGCCCCACTTAATCGGATATCAACTATTCCAGCACACAATGTACGATTATGGGGGAAAACAATTCAATTTCCATTTTACAACGTTAGTATAGTTTGTGTACTGAAAACTGATGAAAAGGGTCAATATTAATAAAGCTTCTTCAATAAATTAGACATAAAAAATAAAATGAAATTTATATTCAATTACAATGATCACAATGCGTAAGATTTTTACTTTTCATCAGGAAAGTTAGCATCCTCTATTGGCTCAACAGGAAACAAAAATAAAATATCAGTTAAATGTACGCATTGAAGACAACTTGAATACTTTGGAAGAAAGTACCTACTCTCATTTTTTTTTAAATCTAAACTTTACCACTTATTTTCCATCAATTTCACATGTTTCGTTCAATAAAAACATTATGTGTGTAGTAGTTGGTGCGTATTAACAGCTGACGTGTGCAGCGTAATATTCGATTAAGAGGGAAAAATCCGTGGAAGTTATCACATTAAGTGGAGAACTTTAACGTTGTCTCTATGGGTGAAATTTTGGTGCCGGTGAACATTATCCGGTCAAGAGGGACCGACTGTTTTTTTAAGTGTTCAAATTATTTCTCATATTTATCCGTTTTTTCCGCAAATTATTTCTTGAATTTATTTATTTGTTTCCAGTCTGCAGCAGTAAAAAGGTTGAAGAATACTGATCCAATATACAAGCAACTACAACGATAAAACGTGATCACATACGGAATAGCAGTAAAAAATAGGTAATAAATATGAATTTTTTTAGTTCAAATTCATCGTAAAAAATTACCTACATATATCTCTCACACAAATATGCATTTTCTATTAATAAATCAAGAGGCGAAAAATATCAATGTCATCGATGCAATCAATACAAAATAACATTTCACGTATAATCTATACCATTGTATAAAAGAGAACCTTACGTATTCAACGATATCGTCTTATAATTGATGAAAGAAAATCGATCAACGTACGATTTCTTTTTTTTTTTTTGGCATTATTCTTCATTTCAACGGAATTCAAGTTCTACGAGAGAAAAAAATCCGAGAATAAGTAAAAACATCAGAATAGATAAAAATATAAATAAAATAGATAAAAAGAGAGAAAATTACCAAGAAATGGGCGTTTTGGGTCTCGAGCGTATGTACTCGAACGCATTGAAAAACCCCCGGCGTGTCTGAAATGACTGCAAGGTCGTGCGTGAAAGCATAAAAAATTGGTAAATGCGGATTTCAACCTTGGTAAAAAGAAAAAAAAAAGAAGAAAAATATAAAATAAATAAAATAAAATTCTTGCCACACAGAGCAAAGCATTTGTGTCCTATTAGTTGGGCCGAGACGAGACGTTTCGGGGTCTTCGGAGTCACGACCGTCTCTTTCTCTTTATTCCTCTGTCCTTTTCTCATGTCCGATGGGTTTTTACTTCAAAAATAGTAAAAAATAAAATTTTTCTTATTTTTCGTCGTATTTTTATAGAAAATATAAAAAAAATCAGTGTTTTCGTGACTTGCCGTTAGGCATTTATCTGAGTGTATTGCATTGCTTTTCACTTCACCATCTCATTCTTCATTATTATTTTTTCTTCCAGTGTTTTTTTTTTCTATATTTTTCATGTCTCGAATGAAAAAAGTAAGTTTCTAAATTTTTATTTAAAGGACAATATTTATTTGTGTTTTTCAAGTTTATAGGAAGCCAATATCAAGTTATATATGAATTTTTGGAAACAGTAGATTTTGGATTTACACCTCCGAGCTGTGGTAGTGTTTAGATCGGTGTTTTTCAATCTCTTTCAGGCCATGGCCCCTTTGGGTAATATTTTCTTCTCGTGCCCCCTACCTCATCCAGGGCCCCACTATCCTCATCCCAGGTAGAGACCCTTTGTACTGGTGATATTGAATTTCTACGAATTGAATTCCCTCAGAACTAAATTTGTAATGAGCGAAAGTTTCATGAGATCAATTTCTGAGCCCTGGGCCAGGCACGGATCCAGAAAGTAGGTAATCAAATTTCCCAATATAAACGAATTAAACGTTAAAAATAGGTCTGTGTAAAGTATGGGATGATCCGACGCGAACTTACACAGTCGACCCTCAAGACACATCACCCTTTGTCCACCTACCCTGGGCTAGAATACGGTGAGCTTCCTCCTTTTGGGGTTTTTATGCATGACCGTCTCAACATCATGAGACACTCCGGTTAAAATAATGGTCTGGGAACTCCACATTTAGCTGGAAGTAACAGCCTACACATTTAGATACATACGTTCGAAATTCGTAGTAACATAGAGTGGCGGATGAAAGTCGGTCTAGGCCTCGGGAGCAAGAGAAAGTTTTTTGGGCCACTTAAATTGGGAAAAAGTGTGACATTTGGGTTTTCGGGCCCCTTAGAAGCCGATGAAGCTCTTAAGATGGCCCTGGCCTGGTGCAAGCTCCTAATATAATGGGAATGGATTCAAAATGAAACCACTTAGTGCAACTGGGCTTTTCTGAAAAACGGAAAGCCTCACTTCCAGCAAAATAGGAAATCCTGATGTTGTTCACAGAAGTAGAGAAACGTATGTTTAGTTTGCATAGAAACACAAACAAATATGTTTTCAAAAAAATTATGCATTATATGGCCGTATTCTAAAGTGAAAAGTGTTCAAAAGAGATAAAAATTGTGCGACTGATTCTAAATTCTAGAAAATACTTATGCGCATTTCTCTTCCACAAAAAATATCGGAGAAACAAGTATTACAAATATATGTGACCCCCCCCCCCCCGCTGCTACCTATCAATTAGAAAGTAACATAAAAAATGTATAAAAATCAATATATCGCAATATAGTACATGCAAATGATTGAAAATCATAGTAATCATGAACCAAAAATTCAAATTAAATTATTATTAAAACTACTCCATGAAAAAAAATCCCAGGAGTAAAATCCATGAATTTCATGAATTTCAAAATACATACATATTTAAACCACTTTTTGTTTTGAATGAAACAGTTTACTTATTATAGAAACGAAAACAAACTTCTTTATATTGAACAACTACTGAATCTATACTAAAGTTATAAGAATATCCTTAAGTAATAAAAGAATCAATTCTTATTTTTCATTTCTTAGATAAAGTTAGTTCTTAAAAAGATACAATTACCATTAATATAAACATTATATCAAAGTGATTAAAACCGCTATAACATCAGCCACAAATAACATGAAAATTCTTATAAAAGTTGTAGGTCACGTATCAAATAATTATCTAAGAAATCCACGAAAAATGAATTTTTCTTGACTGAATATGATACGAGGAAGAAAAAAGTAAATGATTAATGACGCTGCAATTTAAATAAATAGTCTATAGATACTCGAACTAAAAAATATACGATTTTCAAAACACTTCAGCTTCGGAATCGGTTCTCGGTGTATAAAACGCAACTTCAAAAGTAAATTTAATGGTATTTTTCAAAAAATGAAAAAAAAAAAAAAAAATATATATATATATATATATATACATATGTACTTAAGGATTGCCGTACAAACATTTTAATGAGGCTCCCAACAACAAAAAAAGACTTAGCCCTCCCCTAAAAAAAACATAATTGGACGAGAAACGTAAAATATATCACAAGTATGGAAAAAAGACGTTTTTTTTTACAATTACGAAGTAGAATAAAATGGGAAAAGTTGCGGTGTTTTAAATATTTGATGAAGAAAAATATGAATTTGCATTTTTTTTAAATATTTATAAGAATTTTTTTTCCGTACTTTCAGAAAAATAAAAATTAATAGTTTTTCCTCGAAAAAAAAGGAAGTTATTGAGAAGAATGAATCCTTCAGGTTCCATTAAGTTTTCTGAATGAATTGTGTCCAAAATGAAAATTTTCTTTAATTTTTCATTCTAAATAAAAGAAAAAACCTAAATCATTCAGTCAAGTTGTTTTATAAAAGAGAAAAAATAATGTTCATTCATCATTAATCATTATATCCATATATATGTTCGTTATTTTAAGTCTTTGAAATACATATCCGTTTTTTGTTATCATTAAACTTTTAAAATACTTTGAGGTTTTCATTTAGGAATTATTAATGAGGATTTCCCGGAATTTTTCTAAGAATTTATATGAGTGGAGGTAGACAATTATATTTGATGAAATATGAATGGAAGATAGTATGGAATGTGTGCGATAATGAGATAATCTTACTCGTTCAATTACTTCAGTGTATTAATGGGAAATCTTGTAATAAAATGATAAGATTGGAATTAAAGATAGTCTTTTCAAATTTTAAAGTCTTGATGAAATTTTCTGGAAAATTTCTAATAGAAATCAGAGATAATAATTATTTTTGTTAATTACGCGCGTCGACAAATTAATACTTTTTTTACCTTGTTTGCAAATAGGTGAATTCACCTAATAATGAGATGGTCGGGAAATGAGATGCATGAGAAAAATTTGATTGTCTGATCATGTTTCTTAGCTATAAATACAACTTTGGCAAATATTGATTGGTATTAATTACGAATAAATGGTAAAATTCGGAAAATGCTAATGTTTCTCGTTGCAATATGCATGCGTATGTTACGGTAAAAGTGAGAAATCGGTTATTGTGCATACTTCATCTTGGTAAGTTCGATAAATTTATCACTTTTAGCTGTGAATATGTATAATACTCAAGCGTCGTTGGTAAATTTGATAAATACCTGAAATTTATCGCTTTTATCTGTAATTATGCATAATACCCCGGTATGATTAGTGAATTTGATAAATAAGAAAAAAATCCAAATGGGTCTAGTATATGATATATGTACAGTCGGACCCTGATATACTAATAGCAAAATTTTACGATGGTATCCTGATATAATGATACAATACATGCATGAATTATGATACATATAGTATATATACATCATGTAGTATGATTTATCATGTTTACCAACGACGCGATGCTTGGATATTGTGCATAATCTCCCGTAAAAGTGATAATTATTTTTTACTTATTAAATTTGCCAACGACGCTTCAAAGTGATTCATTTAGGGAAATTTATCAAATGCATCAACGTCGCTTGGGTACTGTGCACAACTGCCTGTAAAAGTGATTAATTTAGAAAAATTTATCAAATTTACTTATGACGCTTGGGTGCTATGCATAATCACCGGTAAAAACGATAAATTAAGGAAATTTATCAAACTTACCAAAATGCAAAAAAGGAACGCGTAATAATCGGTTATTATGTATAACAACTGCATTTATCACATTTACCGTAACATATAGCACATAAGACCAACGTAATGACAAATTTATTTCGAAATATCTATGCAAAATGTGGTGTTAAATTTGTTTTAGCAAAATGAGATGACGATACGTTTCTCTTGTGTAATGTTTCATCAGCCTCTCTATTTTCTGATTTACGGCCTGACAAAAAAGTTTTATTTTAGCTCTCCTCACGCAATTTAGGAAACATTGCTTACATATGATCGACGTTCTGGCCTTCTTTAGTCTACTAAGAGATTTTACGAGGATCTGCATGATCCTTTAAATATGGGGCACAGGAAAATTATTTTATTCGTCTCATCCCAATTCATAGTTTGATTTCAAGTTATTCACGTTTTCCTTAGAGGTCATTACTAAGGCTGTTTCAACACCTAGACAGAGGGTCTCAAATGCATAGAAGTCCCATGATCATAAGGTTTTCAAACTGGTAGCCCACTACTTTTAGCTTGGTAAAAGCTCCAAAATATCTCTTTGTACCGGGACTCATTAAGTTATTATAGTGCTATGTCTATTTCTTGGTTTTGAAGTGGTTCTTCGTGTCTTGGTTGTCCCATAGACATAAAAAAAGTAGTATTTTGTGCCCATCCTATAAACATATAAATTGGTAGGGCAATACCTTTTCAAATCACAGTAAGTCTGCTAATCATTATGTTGGTGTTTGATTATATCCAGTCACTATGTGATAATACAAATACAATGACCACAACAGGCAAAATACCCAACGAGGTGGCTGAAAGATAAATAATTATAATATGACTGCTAAATAAAGATGTGAAAACTCGACAACCCAAAGCAAAACGCCGAAGTGGCGTGGTGAAAAGATGCTTGCCTACCATCGCGAAAATTGCCGTCAGGTCCCAGGTTCGAGCTGGGAGAGAAGAATGTAGATAACAAGATATTTTCCCTAGCGAGCTTGAGGCGACAACGATAGATGGCACCTTCAACCTAAATCGTTAACGGTAGTAAATTTCGTGTAGCGATATGGTTGGAGTTGGTGGGTGCTGAAGTAACCCAAAAGAAAAGTAACTTTCATGCAAAAAATAAAATTTATGAGGAACCGCTTTGAAATTGCTTTTAAGCTGGGATTACCCTATAAAAGTTTGATAAAAGTCCCTTTAATAAAACTTGAATATGCAAGCAACACGCGTATCTGTTACATTCGAGCAAATGTAACCCATAGAAGTATTGGTTGTTTTTTCAAGTTTTGTGAAAGATCTTTGATCAAACTTTTATAGTCTAATCCTGGCTTAAGAATCAATACCAGATGTAAATTTACTGGAGAGACAAATGTTACAATAATACTAATTTAATGTGTCTTTCTTCAGTTACACTTTAAAGTAATACGATTTGAAAACAATTTATATCTTGAAAGAATCCGGAAAAGATGAAGCAATTAGCTTGAATTAAGTTCTAGTTACTATCACGGTATGCATTTGAGGAATAAACAATGTAAAGGAGTTGATTTTGGGATTCGCGTAACACAAACAACCGCCGGTCTTTCTAGGTGCACTGAAATTTGAAACATATACCCATGGAGTTTCGCTTTATCCCTGGCCGGACTCTTATAAACTCGAGAGGCATAAATCCAGCAAAAATATGCGCCAAGGGACCAATTTTATTTGCTGACTGTGTATATGTATTTGTATACCTAGCCGTATATGTTTATGTGTGAGCATTTGGGGCCCGAAGATATACTTTTGAGAAAATGTATCGTTGCAGCAATTACTATCTTAGGAATTGGCCGTCGGACAGTCCAGAATATATAGCTGAACTTTTGGACGCTTCTCGAGAAATACATAAATTATGTCGCCTTTACTCGAAACAATCCACAAGCTGTATACGGTATGTGTGATACAATTAAATGTCTGCATTAAACTCTTATCGACATCTTCTGTGGATATTTTAAGAGTGATTTCAGTTTGTAAAACAAAAAATTTATTGGACACACAAAAATTGATTTGAATGATCACACACACACACACACACACACACACACACACACACACACACACACACACACACACACACACACACACACACACAGGGGCCGTTCAAGTATTACGTAAGCAAATTTTTAGTCATTTTTGACCCCCCTCCCTCCCCTTGTCAGCCAAAGTCAACAAAACTCTGACCCCCCTCCCCTCTCTTGTCAGCAAAATTTCTTCATCAGCTATGCCCCTCTGAATCCTATCGCATATTGGTGGATCAGAGACGTACACGGAGGGGGGGGGGCATAGGGGGCTAATGCTCCCCTCCCCCCCCGATCAAAAAATTATTTTTTTTAATGGGAAAAAAAATTTTTTTTAATTGAAATTTCGGAATAAAATACCTTTATATTTTATTATAATCAATTTCTTTTAATTTGAAAGTTATTTGAAGGCTATGAACTCAAAATTTATCTTTAATAAATTCATTGCGACCCACCCTCTAAGCCATGTAATGATCAATCGCATAAAGGCCCTCTGCCCGCCGACCAAATACGGCCCTGGGGGTTATCTGATGTGCGGCCTGCCCTCCTCAAACCTAATTTTGTGAAAATGAAATAAGCGGCACATTTACAGATCGCTTAAGTGTCCCGTGATACAATTCCAGAGCATTTAAGCGGCCTGTGGCACATTTTCAGATCACTTAAATGATCCGGGACACAGTTCCAGAACATTTAAGCGATCCGGGACACATTTAGAGATCCCTTGAGTGACATGTGACGTAGTTTTAGATCACTCAAGTGGCCCAAAGTGCGGTTCTACATCACTGAAGTTACCCGCGGCACATTCTCAGATTATTTGAGTGATCCGCGGCATGTAATTACGGATCACTTGAGTGATGCATGGCACAGTTCTAGAGCACTTAAGCACCTCGGACACATTTCCAGATCGCTTGGATCCGCGAAACATTTAGAGATCACTAAAGTGGCTCTGTAGGGCACTTATCAATAGGGGAGGAATGTTACTTCAAGTATCCACAAACTATCGAAAGGGTTTTCTCGTTTTTGGGGCACCAAATAAGACGCCATTAAGAATATTTTATATCTTCATAAAGGGTGGTTGATGACGTAAGCATTATCCAAAAATCCCCTCTCCCCCCCCTTGTCATCAAAAGTCAGCAAATCAGAACCCCCCCCTCCCCCATCGATGATGACGTAATACTTGAACGGCCTAAGTGAATGAAAATTAAGGAAAACTAAGTCAAAAATAAACGAAAACTTCAGTTCATAAAATGAGAAAAAGATTGAGGTTTCATTTGACTCAACATAATTCATAATAAAATATTTAAAATTCAAATTTTTGTAAATTATAAAAGTATTTCTAAAAATTAAAGATAAATTAGATATTCATAAAAGTAAAAAAAAACATAGATATTTATAAAAAGGATATTTTTAAATGCTTTTAAAAAATATATAAATATTTATAAATTGAATATTTATGAATGTAAGATTTCGCTTTATTCGATGAGCTCTAAACAGTTTCCTTTATTTTGAACCATTTTTTTTTCCAATTGCATTGATATCATGATATTTTATCATGCGAGTAATAATATGTTGCAAATGCATTTTTCCTTTAATGCGTGAAAAGTTGCAAAAATTAAGTATTCGTATGAAAAATATTGTGTTAGCGTAGCATAATATATAATTTGACATAAAAAATTGTAATTAAATCAGCTGTTAAATGATATTTTTTATGATATTTTGGTAAGTTTTTGAGGCTTTTTGACCGCAGTTAAAATTAATGTAAGTCGCTTAAGATTTTATTCTGAATGAATAGAATTTTCCCATGCGTATTAAATACCGCTGCAGACTACACGGTGCGATTTGTTTTCTAAAACGAAGTGAAATTTTTCGATTTGCGGATTATAAGCAGGAAATCGCGTTATATTACCACTGGGTATAGCAGTATTTGCAACTATTTTCCGAGAGGTTGGAATAGAAATGAATATTTTAATAATTTGATTTGTAAAAAGTAGGTTTTTTTTTGAAGACGAATGAATGCAAGTAGAAAAATCAAAAATGTTTTTTGAAAACGTAATTCATAAAACATTATTTCTTTCATGCATTATCGGTGAATGAAATTTGCACATATGTGGATTACAGGATATAATTTTTTCCCAGAAGCAGCGAATTCACATGTAGTATATATTTAGGAAATTATAGTCATTTCAAGAATAAATACGTATAAATTCAACATCACTTCTAATAATTGACGTAAAATCTGGAGTAGTCCAAGAAACTCTTTTCTTTAGGAAAAATGCATCACTTTCTAAAGCCATGGTTGTAATAGCTTTTTTCTTTGGTAATATCTAAAAACACATTAGTGAATTCAAGAGACGGAATGGACATTAAACCATACACCGTTTTTTCACAATCAGTAAATACGCTTTCATTATAGAATCTAATTGTGTATCAAAATACGGGCTGGGTGGAATTCGTATTACAAAGAAAACCCTGTTCACCATAATTTCTCAACGGGACAGTTGACCATTATGTATTTTAAAACGTGATTTTTTTCCCCCAAGGATTTCTGTATCGAGGATATAAAAGAAGAACATGTTATTAGGGGTGTCGGACTAATGTTTCTCGTAAATTCAAGTGAAGTTTACGCATCAACAATACAAAACTAAAACAGCACATTCATGCATCGCCCAATTAGAGAATGTAAGGAAGGGAGAGAGATCCCTTCTCTTTCTCGATTCTCTTTTCTACTGTGGAAGAAACCAACATTTTGACCCTCGGATCCATTAAAGCAAAAATACCATCTTGGCACCCATTTTTGGAATTTCGCGAACAAATAAATGCTGCTTCGAGTGCGGTATAATCACGCCCTTGCGATTAGTGCATTATCAAGCATTATGCCGTCGTTTCTCTTTTGTAAAAGTTACGTCCATTGTTCGCGATGGGGTATATCACTTACGAAAAAAAAATTGTTTAGACCATTCCGGACAGGTTATAATCAACGCTTGTGTACTCCGTACGAAAAGCATCCTTTAGTTGGTCTTAATAGCCTTGCGAGAAAACGGTACACGCCCGTTTTGATATGTCAGGATTCTTTCGAGAATGAACCGGATCACAAGAAAATCACCTTCTTCGAGATGAAATTCCCTTTTTATGGAAATTATAAAGTGATTTTTTTTTTGTTTTGGTGTATGTACGGAAAATTTCCATCAACAATACCTATTAACGTCCATCCATTTCTTATAACTAGACATCGAAAGTTTAGGCACTAAAAATTGTAAAATTGGGAAAGGAAAAATAATATACTAAAAAAATGCTTCAACCAGTTTACGATCAAGGACGTAATATTACGTCTGAACACCAGTGGTGGAATCAATTCAAACTACTACTATAAACATTGAGAGCGGGGGTGAAAACAAAAAATCTACTTCGTACGTACTCTCTTATCTATTACACTGTTTTCCTTTCATTTGCTTTTACCCAATTCCTTTTGTTCTACGTTTTCCTTCTTTTTCCTTTTTCTAACGTGTGGTTAGGTTAGCATATTCATCACACTTGCGCATATTTGAGGATCAGATTAATACTAAAAGCATTGATAATTTTAAAAAGAATAATGCTTTCGAAATTCTCAAACCTCAAAATATCCAATTTTTGCAGAATATGGTCTCTGATAATCACGAATAGATATAAAAGAATGTCTAAAATAGGCATTAAAGGCAAAAAAAACTTCAAAAAATTTTAAAACCGAGGGCATTTTCCCTAATTGATTTTCTTTGGATTTGAATTAATAATTCTCATGAGAATTTCCGTACGACATCGCCAAACACTGATATACTGGCGAGATACACGAATACTAAAAATACTTTACAACCCTGTAGCAAATAATGCATTACATACGTATGGTTGTACAAACCTCAGTTAACATGAGTGATGTGGTCTTCATTGTACTTTTGGTACAGCCAACCCGAAATGTGACACAAAAGAAGTGTACAAGTCTCGCCTCACTAAGTATTTCACGACGGTCCTTTTCACAGACCCTGAAATTTTGAATGAAACGCTCCTTACAACACACGCAGTACAATAGTATGCTAAGGAAGCACGAATAATAATAAAAAAAAGTATGCACTGTGCACCAAATATCACTAGTTCTTGGATCTCCCCTCTTAGCCATTTGGTTTGGTTTCATGCTTGGCTTGGAATTGGCAAAGCATGGATAAGCTGCTTCCATATATAAGCTATTCATGTCGGCAGCAAGGCAAATGTGTTTTCTACTCTTTTATATTGGAAAATAGGGAGTTGCTCCATTATGGTTTTGAGGCTACACGGGTGCGGCCATGTACTAGCATTGACAAAAACATCGTATTGTTATGAACCGTCCAGAATCTTGTAAGACCCATGTCGAATTTGTGCTCTTGAGAATTCGACTTGGAAGCGTAAAAATGATCTGAACATACTTCATATTTCTTCGTAACAATTTAAGAAATAAAATGAGAAATTTTACGGATTTCATGGTCGTTAATCCATGAGTGAAAAGCTTCCTCCGTACTTTCAATATACTGATGCATGATTTCTCAATAAAAAATGTCGTTATGTACTGCAATACCAAGTTCATTGACTGCGAAATGTTTCCTTTAACAAATTTTTAAGGGGTGTCACGAGCCCTGAATTCAATTTTTCAATCGAATGCGAAAAAATTCGTGTCAATCGATTAATTTGTTGTTTCAAAATAAAAGAATTATATAATGAAATGTAGTGTAAATATATACAAGAAAAACTATTTTAACGTGAATTTTTTTTCTCAGATTGTGGTTTTGGAGTTCATCCGTAGGAATGAATTCACAAACGAAAATAAATGATTTCAGAAGCATAAATAAATAAATTCAGAGACACATAAGTAAATGAAAATAAAGTATGAAATTTCAGGTACACATAAATAAATATAAGAGAGAGAGATGGAGTTCAGAGATACATGAATACATGAATTCAGACACACATAAATACTGTACATAAAGAGACACATAAATACTGTACATGAAGAGACATAAATACTGTACATGAAGAGACATAAATACTGTACATGAAGAGACATAAATACTGTACATAAAGAGACACATAAATACTGTAAATGAACAGACACATAAATACTGTACATGAAGGGACACATAAATACTGTACATGAAGAGACATAAATACTGTACATGAAGAGACACATAAATACTGTACATGAAGAGACACATAAATGCTGTACATGAAGAGACACATAAATACTGTATATGAAGAGACACATAAATACTGTACATGAAGAGACACATAAATACATGAATTCAGAGATATATGTAAACACGAAAATCCTAGACACATAAATACATGAATTCAGAGATATATGTAAACACGAAAATCCTAGACACATAAATACATGAATTCAGAGATATATGTAAACACGAAAATCCTAGACACATAAATACATGAATTCAGAGATATATGTAAACACGAAAATCCTAGACACATAAATACATGAATTCAGAGATATATGTAAACACGAAAATCCTAGACACATAAATACATGAATTCAGAGATATATGTAAACACGAAAATCCTAGACACATAAATACATGAATTCAGAGATATATGTAAACACGAAAATCCTAGACACATAAATACATGAATTCAGAGATATATGTAAACACGAAAATCCTAGACACATAAAGGAACTACAGGAATTCAGAGACACAGATACAAATAAATAAACCGCAGGATTTCAGAGACATAGATTGCAGGAATTCACAGACACATAAATAGACTAGAAGAATTCACAGACACATAAATAGACTAGAAGAATTCACAAACACATAAATAGACTAGAAGAATTCACAGACACATAAATAGACTAGAAGAATTCATAGACACATAAATAGACTAGAAGAATTCATAGACACATAAATAGACTAGAAGAATTCATAGACACATAAATAGACTAGAAGAATTCATAGACACATAAATAGACTAGAAGAATTCACAAACACATAAATAGACTAGAAGAATTCACAGACACATAAATAGACTAGAAGAATTCACAGACACATAAATAGACTAGAAGAATTCACAGACACATAAATAGACTACAAAAATCCAGAAACCCAAAGACGCATAAACATACTTTAGGAATTCCGAGCAAAAAATTTGCAGAGACAAAAAAATTAAACCTGGCAAATATGTCAGATGAATATTATAACTTTTTCCATAATTATAATACAATTAATATAATGAAAACGCTATGTGTGTGTGTGCGTGTATTCTTCCCTTTAGTAAATATTGCAAATCAAAATAAGTATCGCTGAAAAAAACGGAAAAATTCATTAAAAAAATCGGAACAACGAAAATTACAGGGATGTCCTGTAATGAGGGACACAATTGGTCTACCAATTGCCTGAGACAATACTTCAAAGCCTCCTACAATGTTTCAGGCATTTTACTGGCCCTCGTTTTCAGAGAGGTTGAGAAACACTGTTCTAAAACATTTATATCGATGCAACATGCATCAACGCATAACAAAAGTACTTTCATATCCTGTAAGAATCGTTCCCAAATATTTTAGCTTATGACACATCATCCATCAATAACTGCATCACGGTGCATGGTTTTTTTTTCGCGTACATTAATCAGTGTCGACATATTTATTGTAGAACACGGCTTGAAATTTCATCTTAATCAAACAACTCACCAGAAATCCACTTTCACGCGTTTCAAATTTCATTTTTATATTATTGGGAAAATTTAGAAAATTACATATTTTCTTTCTTACAAGGGAAATTGCGCCGTTTTATAATAATTAATAGATTCAATGAACTCGAAATTTGAGTAGCAAATATCAGAACTTTGACTTTGTGTTGAGAGGGGACGTGTTGTTGGTTTTATCACGCAAATGTTGCAAGAAATAATTCTTGTGAGAGAGTAGGAAAAGAATAGAAAAAAGAGCGGTGGAGGGGCGAATAGTTTGTTGTGTGTCACGTTTTGATAACGATGCATGTGTGAGCGGTGGAAAACCAACTTAATTAGTGATCGGTAATTAATAAGCAACTTCACATGCGTTCAAAATCTTGTAAACATCGTAAGTTAAAAAAAAAATATATATATATATATATAAAGATTGAGGGAGATTCAGCTACATGCACACACAAATTTCTACTGACAGTATTAAAAAGGAGGTTTTTAACGCTCAAGAGAAAATTCAATTTCTACACGACGTTTAGTCACGAAAAAGAGCCAAAAGTTAAAAAATAATAACTAAAAAGAACCTAAATTGAATTTTTGCACGTTTCACAGTTCGCATGAGTTCCTCCTTCTTTAACATCTTCGCTTCGGGATGTCAGGGATGCCTGAAAGAAAAATAAATGAAAAAAGAAGGCTTTCCTTTACGGAGATTTTTAATATCGTAATTTGTTTAGCACTAATATTGATAATAAATAAAAATGTTCGAATATTTAATAGGTATTAATACGTAAATATGAAAATTCTAATAACTAATGGAGTCGAAATATGCGCACGCATTGGCTCTATGAATACTTGAAACATGAGAGAGAGAGAGAATGTGTTGATGATGATCATTTTGTTTTGTGTGAGAAACAGTCAACCCTCGGCTTACGAACTTAATTCGTGAATCCGTACGTAAGCTGAATCGTTCGTAAAAATGTTTTTTTTTTTTAAATTTTTACTTATTTTAGTATTTTTATTTTTTTTGCATTTTGGTATTTTTGAATTTTTATTCAATTGAGCATCTTTTGTTTCAAATTTTTATTTATTTCAGCATCTTTTCTTTTTTTCAAATTTTTATTTATTTTAGCAATTTTTATTTATACAAGTACAAAAATGCAAACACAAGGCCACAACAGGCCATGAAAGGGACGAAATGCAAACGATGCTAGGTTCATATTTGGTTTCCATTAATATCATCTATAATCCCAGTGTCAAAGCCCCCAAAATCTCTGCGCGCAACACAATTTAACCACAATATCCTCAAATTTCATAGCTCTGTAAAATATTTTATTACTGCTAAGCTTTGCCAACGATAGCAAATGCAATACGAAATTTGCAATATGCAATGAAGAATATTAAAATAATACTTTGAGAAGTCTACGATAATGTTAGTTTTATGCCAAAAATTATTGTAAAACATTTTTATTTATTTATTTATGCAATATTTTCGGCTATTCCGATGCCTAACCGAGGCCTATTTATGAAAAAAATTCTCTGATGTAAAACTTCTGGAAGTTGGAAATGACTTGTTGATCTATAGATCACAGTGGATAACAGGAGTCACAATTAACATGAACATTACAGAACTCAGATGAAATCAATTTCTTCAGCTATCTCGTCTCTCGAATAACAAAAATAGTTACTTGTACATAAACTTGTGAAATGTCTTTCCCGCGAGATTCAGTCATTTCTGTATCTTCGTAAGCCAAGATTAGTTCGTGAACCGAAACATTCTTTGTTGTTCGTAAACCAAATTGTTCGCAAACGGCACCGTTCGTATAAAGTATAAACCGAGGATTAACTGTAAAATGTTCAATACAGTGCTGCCGTTTCAGTGCACACATCACTTCAGTACACCAATCAATAAATAACTGACTATTCTGTTATTTATTGATGGTAAGCCTAACTAGTCAGCGGTCCAATTGATTTTTCCCTTTTTCTTTTCGTTTTTAATAATTTGAAGCTAATAAAGTGAATTTTCCTGATTAAAATTTCCTTATGTTTTAACTGTTTGTTAAAACCATCAACAACAAAAAGTTATGATAATTAAAATAATTACCAATTAGTTTTCAATAATTGAAATAATTAGATTAAAAATCGGGGCAGTGACATACACCGTCGTAACCATCAAGTGGTTTTAACCAGTCCCGAATTGCTCGACTGTTCACTAAAACACACAGGAAGTTGATTACATTATGCAGGCTTTGCTTTCGTAATGGGAAATTTCCATCTGGATCCGTATATTAACTATTAAAATATATCCTCTTATATTTTAATAGTTGATTTCCAAATATTTTTATACTGCTTTATTTTACTTTTTTTTACATTTCAATATTTTTCACTTTTATTCATTTTAGCTTTTGTTTTTACTTTTTTTCATTCATATATTTCTATAAATTTTTATTTATGTTAGCATCAATTTTCATTATTATTTTTTTAATTTCTACTTATTTTCCTATTTTATTTTATTTTTTTAATATTCTACATTTTAGTATTTTTGCATTTCTTCCATTTTAATTTGTATTTATTTTAGCATCTTTTCACACTTCCATTTTTACTTCAGTTTCAGACTTCTATTTCAGTATTTTTTTTTTACTCTTTTAAACTGGGAATCTGTCTTTCACTGTTTTTCTTTACATGAATTTTCACATGATTTGTATGTACTTTTCCATGCCCAGTGCAATTGCATTAATGCCATCTAGAGTTGCATATAAATAAAATACAAAATATAACCGTATTTTCTTGAGTATAATCCACGGAATTATAGATTAAAAAAACATCAGAATATCTTATTTCGGTTTATCTACCACTACCAATCAAGTATCTGCAGCAGTTTTTCTGAACGATTAGGATAGAAATAAATATTTCACACACACACACACACACACACACGCGCGCGCGCGCACACACACACACAAATAATTTGTAAAAAAATAATTGTTTCAAAATTTTAATTATATTATTGAAAAATGGTGAATTTAGTGGTGAGATGCGAATATAAAAATCAATATATATATATATTACAAAATAATGTAACCCGTAACTCCTTTCTTCCTCAAGATTTCACTATTGGGAAATAAAACTGACATCTGTGCGAGTTTGTGCAATGTCCTCCAGTGCAACACCCCAGTAAACACGGTAATGAGACAAAGCTTGGATTTATGCAGGCTTTTTTCAAGTATAAGTTACTCTATCTGGACAACGAGTGGTTATCATGTTTAGGAGATAACGTGTTGATAAATTGTCCTAAATTAAAGATTATCTGATTGGAATCTAGAGTATTATTGAATTAGAAGTTTAGGTGCCGATCGCTGGAGACTAACAAACAGCTATCTCCATATCTCATCACCAGCATCTTTGTTGCATATTGAACAAATTTTGTGGAGAGAACAGTAATCAATCAATGTCACAAAGCTGGTAATGTCTATGTCCAAAATTCATCAGCTACGATGGTTGTTGGCGCGATAAACATGGTTAAGTCTCATTAATTAATTGTATATTTGATAAAATATCTAGAATAATTATGACTTCGTGAGTTCATAATTCCTCTCTTTTTGAGTATCATTTGGTAAAACTGATTACCGTAAGTTTTAAACGTACCTTAAATTGGATATATACAGTCAAACCCTGTTAAACCATCCACAATTCGCACCAAAACTGCTTAGCACCAAAAATATTCAGTGGAAAAATTTGCCATGTATAGCAGCGTTTCTGTGAATCAGAGCTGGTTCTCAAGGATGGGATAAGTGGTCCTCAGACAGACTTGCAAATTTAATTATAATTAGAATTATATGAGAGATGAAAATCATTCGATTTTATTTGATCCATATTGTGACTTGGGCGGAGCACTAATGAACGTTTTCAGACATTTTACCAGGGCCGTCTTAAGAGCATCATGGGCCCCCAGGACAAGTGATTTTTCTGAGGCCTTGCCAGGAAAATTCTCGAAAATTTCAACAACGTTTCATTTGTGTAATTCCCTTTCTTCTCTTGAGCCTCCGGACCGTGCCAGGTGGGCCTATGAGTTAAGACGGCACTGCATTTTAGTGGTCCTCGGGTTCAGAAAAGTTGAGGAACACCGGGAAATGCACGGGATTAAACATTATTCCGTATAACGTCAAGCACATTTTTAGCTCGAGAATTCTACAAAGTAAATGGCGGTGGTGTTAAATCGGATTTCGACTGTATTTGTATTTCTCAGGCCATTACTTTGGAAACGGGGCTATAATAAAGGAAAAATACGGAAGCTTTGGCAGGGCCGGAACTAGAGGGAGGGACGGGGGAAACTGCTACGGGCGCAAAATTTAGGGGGCGGCAGTTTTAGATGGGAGCAAAGAACACCGTTAGAAAATTATCTAATTTTAAAGTTGCGGGGGCGGCAAAACTCCTAGTTACGTCCCTGAGTTTGGGGTGAGGTCTGAAAAAATACCAAGTGTTGTGATATTAATGGACACGCCAAAATTGATACCAGCATTAATGTGAATATTCCATCGCTGACAGGTTGGTAGACATCTTTCATCTCCCCATCGAAAATACCAGCCATAACTCTGGATAGAATGAAAAAGAGCAAGCATATCTCAAAGTATATCTGTGTCATGACTGGTGGCTTTTTGACTGTTCATACAACAGAATATCTAAACATTGGAATCGGTATCGTCAAGCGAACTCTGCGTATGTACAAGATAAGATCTTGCAAGAAATCAACTTCATATTCATCGATGGTTTCTATGTACCTGCAGATAAGACAACCGAAAGAAAAAAGGAGTGAGAGAGAGAGATACCATGTACCTGTTAGCAGATGGCCTTTTCTAGAACTTTTCTCCTAGGCCAAAACACGCATAGCTTTACAATAGGTAACCGAATACCACGACATCCTACTCCGGAAGAAGAAGTGATATAGAAATGTTCAGCCAAGAAGAAGAATGTTCCATTGTTCGGTACCATGAATAGTCATTTCCCAGCTTTTCGTGAAGTCTTTATGCAAGGTGAATAATGTAAAGGCATGTTATATGGAGGACGTATGGTAGCCTACTATACAGGACACATTCTCTCTCTCTCCTGGGGATAGATGCCATCTGCCGTATCTCGGCCTAGGATCAAGGGTGGAAGATATATTGACTGGTGTCTAGTTTGACAATTTTTTTTATTCGGATTTTTTGTGACAGGTACTGCGCTGCCATATTTGGCATTTATCCATAAGAAAATGGTGGGAAATAGATTTTTAAACTGTAAAATATATAGATAGCTATATAAAAAATAAATAAACTGTAGGTTCTGTCTGTTTGAATTGCTGTATATTAATGGGAAGAATCCTACGTGGGCCTCATAGAGGTGCATCTACAGGAGGGGGAAGGGCTCACTCAGCGGGCTATAGCCCGGGTCGAGAAAATTTCAGGGATGAGTACTCAAGAAAATTATTGTTAGCGAGCGACTGAAAGATTAGCCTAGAGAATGAGAGACCGGGTCAGTGACCGATCGAAAGAGTGACAAAGAAAGTGTGAAATCACGTTAATGACAAAAAAGAGTGACTTGGACAGAGGGGAGCTAGGTCAGTAAGCGACCAAAAAATGATCTGGAGCAGCGGTTCTCAACCTTTGTGACTTGCGGAGCCCTTTTCAGTATATAATTTTTATGGCGGACCCCTGTAGACCTCTTTTTTTATTTATCTATCAAATTTACTGATTTATTTTATTTTCCCCGAGTTTCCGTGCAGCCCCTGGGAAGTTCACACGGAGCACCGGTTGAGAACCGATGATCTAGAGAATGTTTTAATATAGGAGTGACCAAAAAAGTGAATAAGAGACAGAAGCGTATTTACAGGGGCGGGAGCTAAGCGGACGCTATAGCCCAGGGTGACGTGTAGCCCAGATTTGTGCAGCTTACCAACACCAAAAATATACATCCACTTCTTGGCCCTCCCACGTCTTCTAGGCCTCTATACTGACCACTAGGCCAGTGTTTTGGTAGGCTCCAGGTCAATATCATCAAGATTTCTCTTATAGAATACGTAAATATTTCCCCCCCCCCCATAGACCCTTTACGACTACATTTTCTTCTCGTGTCTCCCGTCTTAACCAGGGGCCCCTACTCTCATCCAGAAGAGAGACACTTTTATTACTTATTAAGTTCATATTTTTAGTGAATTTATGTAGTGACATTTTTTTTCTGGAGCAGGGGATTTAAACGCATGGCCCGTGGGCCACATTTAGCACTCGAAGCTTTTGCAGTGGCTCACCTACGAAAAGACTTATATGTTTACAGAATTTCTGGAAATGATGAAAAAATTCATTTTAAAGTAATAAAGTAATTTTAATTCACTTTCAGGAAAACATTATTTCACAATTAATGAAAAATATTTCCAGAATTACTAAAAATATTTCCAGAATTATTAAAAATATTTCCAGAATTATTAAAAATATTTCCAGAATTATTAAAAATATTTCCAGAATTATTAAAAATATTTCCAGAATTAATAAAGATTCGTAATCAATGAAAAAATGATTTCGAAAACAATTAAAATTCATATTCAATCAAAAATTGGTCTAAGGAACTAATGAAAATTCGTATTTAATGAAAAAAATATTCTCACAATAGATAAAATTCCCCAATAATATAGGATCATACGTGACTAAGGGCCTCATTAGGCCGTGTTAAAACGCCACTATGTGAATCAAGATATCGCAGTGTGACGTTTTGGCCTTTGAGCTACATGGGATAGTTGTTTTTAGCTCGCTATGTCTAAAAAGTCTCCTGATCGGTTTACGAAAAATTCACCGACAACAATTCATCTCCATACAATTCACCACCGGAAAATTCATCGTCATGCAATTCACCGCTGGAAAATTCACCGACCAACAATTCACTGCTGATTTATCATCACCGAGCTAAAACTCTCTCTCAATCACTTACTCACTGGGTCACTCACTCGCTCAGTCTCAGTAGCACGCTCACTCACGGACTGACTTACTCGCTTATTGACTCAGTAACTCAATCGCTCACTCCCCCGCTGACTGACTCGCATCGAACGGTTGTCGGTGAGTTTTCCGGACACGCTTCTGATATAGGGGCTGCTGTCTTGTAAACCTCCTCTTGGGGAAGGGGACACGGATCACTATTCCGATTCCACATTGTTCGTCTCCATTAAAATAATATTAGTATCAACGCATTATTAACAATTAATTATAAAAAATAATGTAATTTAAAAGTCTTTATAATGTCTTATTCAAATTCCACATACAAACACTGATGATATGAATTGATCAGGGCTTTTAATCATCGGTATACGAGAAGATATAATTGACTTACTGATAGTGAAAATTCATAATTGATATTGCTAATGAGAAAAAAACTAATATTCATTAACTCGGTTAAAATTAAAAAAAAAACAAAATGGTATTTTAATGAAGGAATTGGTTCGAAAGCCGTCGGCAACAGATTTTAATAATGATAATGTATCTAATATTCATTATCGAAGGAAAAATGATTAATTTTTTTTTTTTCGTGTATGAGAAAAATTTAAGAAAAATGTATATTAAAAAAATTAACAATTTAGATCAACTTCATCTCATATTAGTCGGAATTTCATGATTTTTGCCATCATTATGAGCAACAACGCCTTATCGTGCTTTCGAATCGAGAGAAGCCCTCACTCTCTATCTTTCTACCTTTAATGAATGTTTTTCGTATTTAAATTTTGTGATTTTTTTTATAAAATATTATGGAAATTAATTAATTGCTTAATAAATAAACGAGAATTTTTTTAATATTTTACAAAAAAAAAATCTTTCCCATTAATCAGCTGCTGGGAATTCACTATCTATACTTCGGAGATTGAGAAAGAGATGCCATCTTTGTATATTTTCTAAATTAATTGAATATTTTGGGTAATATACAGAGTGGATGAGGAGATCTGAACATATTTTAAAAATTAATAATAACAAATCAACCAATTGATATAAAAGGGACGTTTTGAACTAAAATACTTCTCTCGCTGCCTACAGTTCTTTTTTTTTAAATTGAAACGTAAGTTCAAATTTCACCCACAGGTGACGCTGTGAAAGAAAAAACTAGACATAAAGTGAAAAACGAACAGTGTATAATTAATGTTCATCACAATTTGCTCTACCTAAAACTACCATATTTCAATATGAGCACCCACTTTAGCTCAGGCTACTTCTAAACGGGTGAAAGAGTGCGAGTATGGTAGTTTTATGTAAGGCAAATTGCCATAAACATTAACTATACTCTTTGTCGCATTTTAATTTTTTAAATTAAAATTAGTTTAGCATGTTTAAATTTATGAAGATAAAAAAAAAACTCTACGATAGCAAATCGAATCTTTTTAAGTCAATTACTTTATTTGTTATTATTTTTTTAAATGCGTCCAGGACTTCTCGTCTATCCTGTATTTTGGATTATGAAAAAAAAATTAAATGTAACAGTAAAACACTTCTCGGAGATTGACAAAGAGATGCCATGTTAGTATATTTCTAAATTAATTGAATATTTTGAGTCTTGGCGGTCCTCTTAGCGGACACCCCTCAGATGAAGTCAGCCCTCTTTTTACGGCTAAATAATATTCACCCTTGCATAATAAAAATATGCATTTCCCCTGATGAACGGTTACCCGTCTTTCTCGCAAAAGAGGGGTCTTACTGAAGTACCAGGCAGGGTCCTGGCTCTGTCCCGCCAGAGATATAAGCCATTAGAGGGGGTTTTAATGTATGATATTGTGTGTTAAAAAGAAATCTATTTCATTGTTCGCCAACTTACTTATGTACAAGTGTTGAAGAATGCACAGTAATATCCCTCCTCCACACATGGTATTTTCCTCCAAAATGCAAGGGTCAAAAAGCATTCTTCCTTGGCTTGTCAAGAAACAGGAGGCATGTGCCCCTACCTCCATTCTGCTGGTAATTATAGAAACTTCACGAGTAAAAATCAAATGTTTATCTTAAAAGCATCAATGCCTAAACGAGCGCTCAAAATATACAATGCCTCTACTTTAAATATATAAAATACTCGTGCGTTGCTTGAGAGCAACAAGGCCAAAAAGGGCTAACAATGAGAGAGGGGGTGCAAATAGTGCAAATAAAGGGTTTAAAAAAAAATAGGATACTCAGATTCGGATTTTCATTTTTCTTCTAATATTGAAAAAAAATATATTATGGTCTTTCCGAAGCAGTAATTTCGATTGTATTCTATTGACAAATTACAACTATCAACAATATAACTAGGTAATATTAATTTAGCATTGTTAGGATGTGTGAGCACGTTTTTTCAAAAAATACGGGGAAAAATTGAATATCAAAAATCATTGCCAAAAAGTTTGTCAAGTATAGGCAAAGGTGCCAGTTATGATCACCGAAAAATCGTTGCAAATGAAGCCATCTGGAGTGCATCTCGTGTCTGGAGTGCATAAAAATGTGGATTCCACTACAAAAATGTTCAGCGTGACAAAAATGTGAGATGAATATTCATATAATTTATCATAATTATCATAATGTAATTTATAGAGTTGGGAAGATATTTTTAATCCAGCGTGAAGAATGAAAATTATCTTAAAAATTTAGCAATTCGGTTAAAGTATAAAAATGGAAACTTTTTCGAAATAAGGCTATCGTTGTTTTACAACCGAGGAAATTGGTTATGCCGGAATGCTTGTTGCGCGTGTTGTAGTGAGTCCTCCATCTGTCTCTTAAACTTGGGAAGCAGGGCCGTCTTAAGAGCATCGTGGGACCCTGGGCCAAGTGGTTTTTCTGAGGCCCTACCTGATAAATTCTAGAAAATTTCCATCGAATCTTATTTTAGTGAGGCCCCTCTCCTCCCAGTTGTACCCGGGTGGGCTCATGCGTTAAGACGGCACTGACTGGAAGTTAAAAATTCTCATCCATTGAATGAATTTTTTTATTGCGGGTTCGATGTCCAGCGGGATTTATACAGTTCATTTTAGGCTGTGTAGGTAGATAACCCTCACGATGAACCGTTTGGTAGAAAAAATGAGATTGAAAAAAATGTCGATTGTGCCCTCACTCACCAAATTACTTAACATGGCAGAAAAACTATTTATTTAAATCATTATTAGGCAGATTATCCTTTACTCGGACAGCAGGCGAAACGTCGTCCATGCCTCTTTTCCCTATTATCAGTGCAACCTTGCTATAATGATAAATCCCTGATATTTCTTCAAATTGTATTTGGAATTGCTTGCAACATAATATTAAAATCCTCTCGATACAATGATATCCTTTACTACGATAAATTCCTCTATAACGATATATTTTTTAGGGGATTCGAAACTGAACACACTATGTTTTTTATATTTCGCTACAAACCATCTTGATATATTTTCGAATTTCTCACTAGTTTTCTTTCGAAAGTGTTCATTAACGAGGGTATTTTGCACTATTCCGCTCTTTAAAACTATCAATGATGTTGCCGTGAAGCTGCTTTTTTTGTGTGGGACAAAAGTTTTGTGCAGTAAACTAATTAAATGCATTTTGTGGTGGTATACTAAGAATGCCAATTTAGAAGAGATGCCAACAGCATAAAATTAGTGGAGCTCAATGATAAAATACTGCCTCTCGTTACAACGATATACTCTCTACAACGAATTTTTTTCGGGAATCAGAGTATCGTTATAATCGAGGTTTCACTGTATAGTCATCATCATCAACCATTGTGTTGGTAAAGGTGCAAGCTATCTGTACAATTTCCTACTGAGATATTAAAAAAAAATTTAGCCCGGTTCAAAGTTTTTTCATGCCCACAACGTGTCGGATAATAGTATATTCGTCCAGCCCTGGTTCTTACATTCAAAACATATCAACCGGCATCAAGTTTTTAAACTTTATTTCAATGGTACAGGCTCATGAAGGCAGAAAAGGCATCGCATTAATCGATACTTCATTATATTCGATTCACCATGTAAGTGGACATAACTTATCAAACAATCAAGTACTCTGTAAATTTTTGAGAAATTAATTTTTCGGATGAAAGAAACGATAGAAAAAATAAAAAGATATCACCAAAATTCATACGTGTGAAATCAAAAAGTGTCATTAAAGTCAAAGATTGATGACGCTGTTAATGAACACTATAGCGTTCACCGGACGGTCACGGAGTTGGAAGAGAAAGTCGTTTTAATCGATATTTCAGTACATCCTATTTTGTTATAAGTAAGCTCATTTTTCTTAATTATTGTTCAAATAATAAATTACAGGAGATATTGAAAAAGTCGTTTCTCCGGGGAAGATAAGAAAGAATATAGTTTCAATACACATAATAGATACCTCTAGTGAAACCGAAACTAATCTCGATTACAGCACGTAATTACCGAAAACGAAATCAAAACTTAAATTATTCCGATATATAAAAACAAATAAGTAAAAATTATTTTAACCGATATATGACTGTACCGAACTTATTCAAATTATACTTAAAAATATATTACTATTATATTATTATTTAATTACAATAAATTTCATTAAAATAGTTACTCAAAATGCACATTTCTCCAGAATAAAAATGAGATAAACATATTTTCAAAATATTTATCAATTTATAAATTAGTGCTTCAATTCAACAGCAGATGACTCAGTTTTCTGGCTTGCGTATATCAACACATTTTTAATAACAACTTCCATTGGTTAATCGAATTGCACATAATTTTCATATGCGATTACTGATTACTCAAATAATATGTTTGAGAAATGTTTCAGAATGCCTCCCATCACCCACAATAACGAAAATCAGATCTAGGGCAACCGACCTGTTTCTTGAACACATTGAAAATTTAAAGCCATTCACTCTGAGGGCAATCGAATGAACCTCATTTTAAGACCGTTGATGCATCCCACTCCGAAACTGTGGAATTTGTTTCAAAGATTTATTTTTATGTTTTTCATTGACATCATGCCTCATAAGGCAATACGCGCCCTACATTTATTTTATTATTTATTGATTAGTTTTATTTATTTGTTTATTTTATTTGTTTACAAATATGAGCGTTTTTCATTGGATGCAATCAGAGATACCAGAAACTATGTAATACTTCACGCAGCCTTGTCATCATATATTTTCTAACATGTATCTAAACATATCTAAAATATTATAGAACCAAATACATACCGATAAACTAGTTCGGTTCCATCGAATCGATATTTATAAACTGGTCAAATCTATGTAAATCATGTATATACAGTGTGTTCCCTAAAGTGAAAAATTCCATTTTTTTTTTAATATTGAAAATAATTTTTTTGTCATGTGATAATATCCATTGTACCTCTCATTTAATATAATAATAATATTTATTTGTATTCGTTACGTCAAACATGGCAACACAAGTTATCGATTAATGACACAAAACAAAAGATACAAAACTGCTTGGCAAAAAATTTCAGAATCATGTGAAGATTACACATAAATACTAACGAGCACATACACGAGTTCCAAGTTAGGGTACCTCATTTGCTTAATATAACCCCTCGAAATTTTCCTCCTCTGGATATTTCAATGCTTGGCGATTATAGGTTTAAATCAGTGATATCCGCTCTATACTAGTCCAAAACATACTTTTTTCCAAGTAATACTTCTCCTAAATTTATTTTCTCCAAACTATCAAGAGGAAAATACATATACACAAATATTGCAATCAATTACTCCTCGAAAATAGAATCTGCTGCCACATAAAGGGATACACACATACACCAAATCAATTCCATGAAAGAACCAGAACCAAAACCAATGGTTATCAATAATAACTGATCTCGCATCGAAAACGAATAAAGAATCAAAGGTGGGCCCTAACGAATCCGTATAGAAACATATGATCAAAGAACATATACCACAGGAGAAAAATACTGAACCAATTAACCTCCACTTCTTTTGTATAAGATACAACCCTCCAAGAAAAGGATGAATATTGGAGAAAGCACATACATCTCTTCTCTTATATTAGTATGGAAAAAAAAAAGGCAAAAGAATGTAGTACATACCAGCAGCAACAACACGAATTCATACACCGACGAGGCTTTGGATGTACTATCAGCGGCAAAGTCTGGACCTCAGCTGTAGGCCTGTGATGATAATGGCCCAAGAGAGCTCCTAGAAAAGATAAGAAGAGCTCACATCCCCTATTTGTTGTTGTTGCTGTTATTATTGCACAATTCTGATCTGGCCAATGCAATCCTAACTATGCTTGGAGGGATGCCACTGCCAATGTCTCAACATTTTCTCCACTGCCCTTCTTCTACTAGTTGTTGTAGTAATAGCATGAAACGGACGTGGTCTAGATAGAAGAAAAGTGTGGAAAAGAAAAAAAAAACGTACGCATATAATAATAAATACGAGAGAGAAGAAAGTTGGAGAAGATTGCGGCTAATACAGTTTCTTACAGTCATGGTCTAAAGAAAAGGTGAGAAAGAAAGATAGAGCAAAAAAAATATATATCTATAATATTAATAACAAACAGTAAGAACAGCATTTGCTGGTAAATCGAAAAAGAAAGACTTCTCTGGCCATTCTTATGGCCAGTTCTTACGTGGGAAATATTCCTTAGAGAATAGTCAAAGTGTTAAGAGTAAGTAGAAACGAGGAATGGACGTAATCGCGGAATCGTCAATATCAAATAAAAGCATCGATGATGATTGATTTTTTTTTTCTTCTATCCGAAGGAAAATCAGGAATGTGGTGTATAAATTTCAGCTTTCTGAAGATCTGCTGCATGTATCAATTTTTTCTGGTTCTCTAGAAAAAAATGTTCAATAAAGGAATATAATTACCTCATAAATAAACCAATAAAAGTTTTCGTATATTAGTATTTTGTATGCAAACAAGTGCAACTAGAAAACATAAATACGTTAGGGCCACACATATACTCAGAACACACATTCCGGCATGTGCCGATTCGTTAGAAATTCCGTAGAGGAATATGTACCAGGTGCATCTACGGTTAAGTAGTAGTAGTATTTTGTATGAAACCGAAGTATTTCGCACATCGGCAATACTCTAGAAACTTTTAAACAAGTTTTCAATCAATTAGCGTTCAAATTTTGAGTTCATGGAATAGATTTTCAGAAATTGTGTATATGCATAAATTTACTTTGGGGAGAGAGGCACCTAGACCACATCGCCTTACGACGACATCGGCAATTGCTCTTACAGACATGGCCTGGAACACCCCTTTTCTTAATAAATATTCAAATATACAAATAAATCGTTAAAATTACGTAAGATGGTGATCGATCAAATATTAACACTTGTATAACGATTCATTAAAATCACGGTAATTGTTGTACTGAATGTTTATGATAGCAGAGCATCCTGTCATGCTGATTGAATTGTCAATTTTGCTAATTTTTTATCTGATTTGAAATCACCTAATTGAAATGGGAGTGATTATTTGATAGTCAAAATCTGTCTGGAATCATTATTAGGATGCAACTCACATGGATTTGCTACGATATGCTATAAATATTTACCTTGCAGTTGTCACACACATGTTCACTTTTTTTAGTGAAATATTCCACATTATAAATTAACTGTAGATTCAATGTGTGGTTTTATGTAGTAGGTCTTATGTTACATGGAATTTTGATCTTTAATGTAGTGTCTCTCAGTCATGGGATGATCAGGCAATTCTCCATATACTACATGAGAACGAACCTATTCAGATTATATCCGACAGTCTTTCCAGTATTCTCGCGCTTAGAAATAATTTTTCCCCCACCCGACTTGTACGACAAATCAGAGCAAATCTAATTGACAAGCCCAACACTTTCATCTCATGGACCAGGGCCCATGTGGGTAATCAAGGGAATGAATTAGCAGACGCACTTGCTAAAACAGCTACTTCATCAGAAAATATGAACTCTGATGTTTTTCCTCCCTGGTCTCATGCCAAACACAAGATACTTTGTGTAGCGAAAGAAACTTGGCAGTCCAGATGGATTGATGGTGAACAACGGGGCAGAAAGGTCTTCCAAATCATAAATAAGACCAAAATCTTCAACCAACCATGGATTAGAGAAAGGACAATCCTATATAGTGAGCATGGCCCTGTTCCGTATTACTTAAGGAGATTTAAAATATCTAAAAATAAATTATGTGCTTGTGGGGAAATCGGAACATTTCCTCACTATATTTGGTCGTGTCCAAGCACTGCATCCTACCATCAGCCCCCGATTAATCTAAAACATTTCCACGTCTGGAAACGTCAAGTAATAAAAACTAAAAACTGGGCTGACATCATTAAACTTATCAACTTTCTAGAGGAAAATCTGTCGTTACTGCACAGCAAAAATGAAGAAGATCTCTTTGAATCTGATGAGAGTGGTGAAGACATCCCTGTCTTCACCATGGTGACTAGATCGATGGCCAGATCAGCATCGACACCCCAAATCTAATGACTACGCTGAAATTGTAAAAATGTGTTCACATTTTTTTCCTTCTCTCGGACTGTGACGTGCATTGTGCTTACCACAGATGTTTAATTTTTACTGTTTTTTGTGTTTCCCATAGTGATTTAACTGATGTTTATTTTCTATTCCTCATATACATATGTACTTGAACGGACTGTGACGTGCATTGTGCTTACCACAGATGCTTAAGATTTGAATATTTCTTGTGCTTACCATATTTGCATTTTCGTGTTCTTCATATTTGCATTTTCGTGTTCTTCATATTTGCATTTTCGTGTTCTTCATATTTGCATTTTCGTGTTCTTCATATTTGCATTTTCGTGTTCTTCATATTTGCATTTTCGTGTTCTTCATATTTGCATTTTCGTGTTCATATTTGCATTTCCGTGTTCTTCATATTTGCATTTCTGTTGTTCCCCGTTTTTTTTTTTTTCTCTCGGACTGTGACCTGCATTGTGCTTACCACAGATGTTTATTTTTCATTGTTCTGTGTTTTCCAGTGTTATATAACTGATATATAGTATATATAACTGATGTTTTCCCCCACCCTTTTCATACATACTGAACTGTGACGTGCATTGTGCTTCCACAAATGTTTAATGTTCACATTATTTTGTAAATTACTATATATATTTTAAGTCCCCCCCCCCCCATGTACTTTGAAAAAGTATTCTCATGTTTGATCGGGTAGGGTGGATGGATTTGATGGGCTGGGGAAGGTGTTGCTAATTTTCCAACAGATACCCTTTACGTTAGAGGTTCCGTAAGGAATATTAACGTGGGTATCTGTCTGGTAGTTCAAGTTCAAGTCATGGGATGAAGCCGGTGCTTCCAGATCATGCACAAAGATTTTAAAATAAATCATTTATCCAATTATTTTAAAAAGCCACATTTATACTTGATGAAAACTGGGAGTTTTTTCTGAAACGACGAAAGCAATTGTTAAATAAACCCATTAAAGACGACTTTGATTTTTTTGAAAGAAAAAACACTGAGTGGGAACCACTCCCACACCATTTATTGGGGGGGGGGGAATTAAATTTCGTATGGCAAATTTTCTTACCGACCGTCGTTGATGGGTTAATGTGATAAAAAATGTATCGGAGATTTTGTTTTTGAACTAAACTCTGCATTTATTCGACGAGCAGGAGAAAAATTTCCAGAGTTATTTCTTCCCGGGTTGAGCCCATGCGTTAAGACGGCTCACATCATGGCATCATCAATCACGACGAACTTTTCAATCCGGCATATTGAATCATAGTTTCATGCGGGCTTCACTATATTTTCAGCCTCGTAATAGCCTAGCTTAGTTGGAAAAGAAACTAGATGTCATTTGCTCCTCATAGTCGATAGTGCGTTCGCTATGCTATGTTTTTTAGCCTATAGCTCCTAGAAATTCCCATGATAAGTCCATCACTGTGGCTTAAAAAGACGATTAGTGCGATGGCGCTTGATTTCAGCAAAGGTACCCTTATGAGTTTGCGGCTCCTGGATCCCATACGGTGAAGTGCACATTTCACGGTCCATGTAAAGACTATCCCACATACAGACTATCCCATTGTATTCCTCATTAAGTTAGGTGGTAATCTGAATAAACTACTGCATCTGACCTCAATTACAGCGTAGGTTCCAGCTGAGCAGTCTCCGATGGTGATCACTCAAGGCAAACTGTGCTGCTCTGTGGTTTTCTCACTCGTTCAATCTACGCTCACCATAAACTTGCCTCGGTCGCACGTGAAAAGCCCAATTCGAGATACTAATTAGTATTTAAAACTTGTAGATCGTGCTCGACAATCATCATGAGAAACCAGGTTCGAACCACGTTTGCAACACAATGGTAATCGGCTGAAGTTGGTTTCTGCAGTTCTCCAACCACGAGGCGCGAGTGCATATGGAAAAAACGCCCGAGTGGCACAGTGGTAAGATGCTCGTCTTCCTTTATGAAGTTTACCGTCCACGGATTCGAATCCGGAGCAAGTACATCAGAAACAAGTTCTTTACCTACCGAGCCCGGGTTGACCACCGACAAATGGCACCTTCATTTCCCACCCAGCTCCACTGGCTGAGAATTGCCGCATGGCGGTATATGACTGAAGTTGGTGTATGGTAAAGTAGTACGTATGGAAAAAGCAAAGCTATGCAGTGGACGGTTAAGAAACGCATTGGGGGGGGGGGGGGAGAAAATGAAATATAAATACGCAGTGCAGACACAAAACAGTATGTCAGGACTGCTTTGTGTAGTTACACTTTTTTCCCGGGTTGTGAGCTTTTTTACTATAATTAAACAATTTTTTTTCTGGAGCATTGCAGCATTCGTCATAATTATTTTCACAGGGAAATGTTCAGTTCCACTTGTAGTTATCACTAAATTTTTCATATACAGTTGAGTTCGGCTATAACATACCCCATAGGAGATTCCAGAAGTGTATGTTACAACCGCCGTGCATGTTTTATAAGCGAGGTCTTCAAACTTCAGCTGAAGTAGCAATAGTAAATACAGTATGTATAAAATTCATTATTGAGAATGTCGTGGAAAAAATTAAACTTTTGCAGTACACGTTAACTGGAATGTAATATTGCATGCATCACCTATCGGCTATTTTTTGAGTTTTTTCCTGTCTTAAAAAAAATTCCCGTGAACTACCAATGCTAACCCTGCAAACCGTTTTTTTTTAATTTCGGTTATTTTTCCGGTTTTTATGGTTTTTTTAAAGTTTCTACGAAATTTTTGCCCACCCTGTGTGCACAACAACGTGAATGCATTTTTGGAAATGTTAATGACTTTTAAAGCTTATGAGGCTGTGGTTTTTAATGTAAGAGACAGCATAGAACAATTTATTCAGAAAAAAAAAAGCGATGTTCATAAATTTTACGTCACAAATTAATACTTTTGTGTATTAGCTTAGCCATAAGCTTTTCATAAGTAGTTTGATGATTTGAAAAATTTGTTTCTTTATTACTGCCATCTACTGGGTGATCAAAAAGTAACAAAAAAGGTAAAAATTCAATAATTCGAAAAGCATAGACGATGCTGCAATTTGAACAGAAAGAGGAAAATTTATTTAATAAAAAAATGTGTATTGTTAGAAAAGTGACACTTAGTGGCAATAGGTGACAGTCAAGCTAAATAACTGTGTCTATCATCAGCTGTTAGTATCAATTGTAAACAATTTACATTATAAAAAAAAATTCAGGTAACTTTGTAATAAATTTTGGACAAATAATACTGATTTGTTTGCTTGCTTGCTTGCTTGTTCAGAATAAGCGAGTGTTAAGCGGAGTTTGTAATAACAGATGAAAATACATTGAACGGGCCTGAATCGTGGTATGTTATAAGTGTACTTCGACTGCATTTAGAGTCACGTTTTCGAGATATGGCGATACTCCCGTTAGCGGACTAAAGTTTTGGTCCCATGGTCGTCCGTTATCGAGAGGTTCTACTGTACATGGTCAATGAATTCAATCACATTAATCAATTCAATGAATTCAACTTCACTACAAGAAAAACATAAATAAAGCTTTTCATTAACAAAAAATCCCTGATTTGGGAAACCAGTGATGGAAGTTACATTCAGTCGATGTTTTCATTCCTACTATCTCCCAAACTAGGAATTTACTCGTCAATGAGTTTTCCAGCTGTTCCGATGGAGGTTAAAGGACAAAAGAGAGGACTTGGGCAGGAAATGGCACACACACAAGAAAAAGAATAGAAGACACAAACAAGAGAAAAAAAGAATTCTTTTCGAAGACAAGAATAAAACTGATTTCGTCCAACTTGTCTCTGAAGGATTCCGGGGGACCGGTGATTAAGTTTTGCCTCGCTGCTCATTCCAAGACGCCAAAAAACAGGAAAATAAAAAGGAAACTCTCTTCTTCGGTAAGAAATTTGATTTTCTTCTTTCTACTCTTTTTTTTTTTTTTTTATGTCTCTTTTCTTCTCTCTTCGACAACAAAAACGGAAGCTCCTTCTCTCTATCTATCCCTCTCTTTTTACGAACTGAACTGGATTAAGTTGCTCAACAGAGCAGAGGGACTCCGAATTTCGAAGTTTTTCTGTGGTAAAGCTGACAATTCCGTTACACGGAACAAAACAACACAATACAGAAAACATCCACAAAAAAAAAAAAAAGGAAATAACGTTTGTTAAGGGGGAAAACAAGGAAAATATCTTCAAGTTCAGTAGTTGTTGGAGGTTATAGAGATGGTTGGCGCATTAACACTAGACATTACCGGAATTTACATCCCTCCAAGAATTACCGAGCGGTCAAAATGAACGCTATTGTAAAAAATACATGATACAGCTGTTGATTTATTTTTCGATTAGAACAAGTACCACCTGTCTTGAAATATTATCGTATATGGGTTGTTGTGTACACGGGAGGGGGAGCAGGGGCTCCAAACCTATGATAGGGTGGCCAAATCATGCGATTCAGAAACCGGGACGTAACGCAGATTCACTGAAAAGAGCTGAGACATTTTGAATAAAAAATTTCAAAAGGCATTTTTATTTGTGTCGAATTGTAAGGGATGGATAAAATTGCCTATTGGCACTAAAAGCGTGGCCCTTGTAAGGGTTGGTGCTGTGTTCTCCGACCCATATCTCATTGGAGACCACTAAAACTAAGTAAACATTGCTGTGAACCGACATAAATGCGAGAAATAATTTGCGTGAAACTGAGTAAATCCAGGAGAACCGTGGTTCCAACTATTGAATAAAAACAGAATCATCTGTTTTAATTCCAAAAATAAAAGGTTTGTCGGTTTTAAACGGATGTGAAGGATAAAAATGAGCAACTTATGGTATGAAATTATAATTTTTCTGTTTTTATTCGGCATTCTAGTATAAATTCAATCATGGTTCCGCTTCTTCACAGGGGCAATGGCTAAAATTGGCGAAGAACGATAGAGTCTGGGTCGTGTTCGGTTCGAAAGAAAGAAAGCCTAAATTCTATACACCAAAATATCGGTCACTATGATATATACGTATACTTTGCATACGCCAATTCTTATGTGCCACTGGGTGCACGTGCGATTTTTCTCCCTGGTCATTGGGTTCACTTATCCATTTTTTAGTCAAATGGCTTGTACGTTACATCGACTTGATAGCTGTCTTCATAGGGAGAACGACGCGAGTGATTTGATACTTGAGAGCAGGGGGGGGGGGGCTACTACTAATAATCTTTGCTAATTTTTCCGACACAACCCTGCCTCTTTCGAGGTAACGGAAGTATGTTGCTTTGCATCAATCCGGGGTTGTGAGCGGTTCTATCGGTCACTATGCTTCTTGAAGAAGAGAAGCTCCGTTTTTCAGAAAAGCCCAGTTGCGATATGGGTTTCCATTGTGAGCCCAGTTGCAGTATATGCGAACCCACGGGCCGCTTACTTTTCGGACGGTGGAAATTTATTGAAATACGTTTATGACACATTTGCGCCAAAGGAAGCATTTCTGATAATTTCACGAATGTTTGCATTGACACTTGCATCAACGTCGGTGGAAAAATGGCAAAACGAAAAAGTGTTTATTTTGTTTGTAATTTATTATATGGCCTCGTCAGTCATGTAGAAATATGCATACTCGGTAGTAATTTTTACATACCCCGGGCATGTCGGACAATAGATTCGTTCAGCCTGTTGTGCACTCCCTGCTCTACGGGAATCGGTCCGGAATATAAACGTTATATCCGTGGTACCGTTAAAACCGAGTTTGACCGTAAAATATTCCCCGTTTATTAATCTTTTAAAGAAAATCTTCGTCCGTCATTTTGAACCATGCCATAAAAAAATTGCAGTAAAAATGTTGGAAAAATTTTTCGCGCATGTAACGATTGGAAATGTTGGGCTTTTTTCTTTTTTACGGCGTCCCTCTTTAATTTTCTTAATGTTACATCATGTTATTGAATCGGAGTAGATTTTTTTAAGGCCTCCCTTATGGGAATGAATATACATTGTTCCGCGCCACCATCGTCGTGGACGATGATGATGATGATGATGGACGGGCTAAAATACAAACACCGTCACGAAAACGTTGTGGTGAGTGCGTGCGTGATTGAAATAGCCACGTCCGCCCACAGAACCGGGTGTGGTATATTCAAGAATGGGGGCCCCAAAGAATGGGGAGAGAGAGAGAGAGATCCAACTCACTGGGAAGTCCTTTAAGTAAAATAATACCTGTATGATGTGCAGCTGAAGGTGTGGCTGCTGCTGCTGCTGCTCCACAAAAGGAAACCTCGGGCAATCTTCCTCTGATCAACGTCAATTAATTCCCAGTCTCATGTCACTGGGTTTTGGGTGGATTGCAGAGGCGGATTGATGCTGTTTCAATGCACATAACATGCGAAAACCCCGTCGGTTAAAACAATCATTGCTCTTTTTTTTCTCTTCCTCTCTGGTTTTTAATTCTCTTTATTCGAAACCATCACCGAAATTGATATCTCTATTAAGTCGACTCATAAAAACCAGAGCTATTATTTGCTATACTACAGCAGAATCGCATTTCAATTTGCAACTGCTGCTGTATTATATTCGGGTTGGGTAAGTTGGTCTTTTAAGCATCAGTTCGGACTTGGTGAAGGATATTTATTGTGCAGTTTAAATTGCTTTCTTTTACGTGGGATTATCTTTGAATCGCAGACAATGATGAGTGTCTAATAAAGATACTGATCCCTTAAATAGCTCATCATATGATGGAATATCGTTACATAATTACCGGTTTAAGGACAATTCACTGACCAACGATTCACCGACAACAGTTCGACACGAGTCAGAGAGCCGGCAAGCGAGCGAAGAATGGCCCAGTGAGTGAGTCAGTAAATGATGCAGTAGTTCAGTAGTTGGTGAATTGCAGAGTGGTTAGTATTGATAAAGTAAGCGAACTAGTGATTGAGCGCTTGACAGGGTGAGCGACCTAGAGGTAGAGTATAAGTGACCTAGTGAGTAAGTGCGTGACCTGGTGATCGAGTATGTGACCAATCTAGTCACTAAGTGATTTATTGCGAGTTACAGAGTGAGAGAGTGAGTAAGTGAGCGACCTATAGTGGGTAAGTGAGTGATCTAGGAAGTAAGTAAGCGACGTAGGAAGTAAATGAGTGGCCTGGATATAAAATGAGTGACTTGGAGATCAAGTGAGTGACCTGGAGATCAAGTGAGTGACCTGGAGATCAAGTGAGTGACCTGGAGATCAAGTGAGTGACCTATTGAGAGTGTGGTCGACAGACTGACATAGTGAGCAGCATTGTGAGTGAGTGACATTTTGAGCAAGTGAATGAGTGATATAATGAGTAAGCGAGTGAGTGAGTGATATAATGAGTAAGTGAATGAGTGATATAATGAGTAAGTGAATGAGTGATATAATGAGCAAGTGAATGAGTCATATAATGAGTAAGTGAGTGATATAATGAGTAAGTGAGTGATATAATGAGTAAGTGAGTGATATAATGAGTAAGTGAATGATATAATGAGTAAGTGAGTGATATAATGAGTAAGTGAGTGATATAATGAGTAAGTGAGAGAGTGATATAATCAGCGTCTAACTAATTCATTTGCTCACTTACTAATTCATTTGCTCACTCGCTAATTCATTTGCTCACTCACCAATTCATTTGCTCACTCACTGACACATTTGCTCACTCACTGACACATTTGCTCACTCACTGACACATTCGTTCACTTGTTTACTCGTTCACTTGTTTACTCGCTCACTCATTTGCCTATTCTCTCATTCACTTGTTCACTCGCTCGTTCATTCACTCAATCGCTCATTCGTTCATTCCTTCACTCATGCCGACCTGTTTACGGTGAATTGTTTGTCGATGAATTTTCCATTCGGTGAATGGTCGGTGAATTTTCAGGACACGAATCTTACATAAGCATCCCAAAATTTGATATTTCAATCGAAATTCAAGCTTGATAATGCAATACTACGAATATCGGGATGGAAATGGTGGAATAAATTTACGTAAAATTGTGTTGAGTGTGTATGTACCAGGAAGTGCGCAAAATTGAGTTCTTGGGGGTGGCACAAGGAAGTTCTTCCGAAGAAATGTTGAATTACCAAATTTCAGAAAGCCTTTAAATTAACAAAAAATTGATCAAAGAAGAGTGAGTACCGTAATTTAACGTGTATAAGGAATCCCTTTTTGCCAACGAGTCCAACAAAGCTATGAAAATACAAAGGTCACACAACAGGCAAAATGCCCGACGAGGTGGCTGAAAAAACAGGGCGGTCCGGAAATTTTGAATCTGATATTTCGGCACCCGAATTTTCGTCTCTGACATTCCGCCCTGGTACGTTTCGTTCCCGGTATATTTCGCCCGCGGAAATTCCACCCCTGACATTTTACCTTCCCTGACCGTATGAGTGACCAAGTGAATGACTGTCACTCGCTTGCTTATTCATACGGTTACCACTTGGTAGCTCACAGGTTCACTCACTTGGTCACTGATACTATCAGTGTAGGTAAAATGTCAAGGGTGAAATGTCCAACTCACTTGGTCACTCATACAGTCACGCACTTGAACACTTATACAGTCACGCACTTGAACACTTATACAGTCACGCACTTGAACACTTATACAGTCACTCATCAGGCAGTCACTTGGTCACTCATACAGTCGCGCACTTGAACACTTATACAGTCACTCATCAGGCAGTCACTTGGTCACTCATACGATCATCCACTTAGTCATTCACACTGTCAGTGACTTGGTTGTTCATACAGTCTCTCATACACTCACTTAGTCTCATAAAAGGTCACTCACTCACTCACTTAGTCAAATAAAAGGTCACTCACTTAATCACATAAAAGGTCACTCACTTAATCTCATAAAAGGTCACTCACTTAATCACATAAAAGGTGACTCACTTAATCACATAAAAGGTCACTCATCCCCTCACTCGGTCGCTTATGTGGTCACTTATCCAATCACTTGGTTCCTTATGTGGTCACTCATCTACTCACTTGGTCACTTATGCGGTGATCCATTCACTCGGTTAGATATACTGCCACGCACTTACTTATGCGGTGATCCATTCACTCGGTTAAATATACTGCCACTCACTCACTATTCACTTGGTCACTCCTTTAGTCACTCACTTGGTCACTCATACGTAAGTTTCTTCTGTTGTATTTGTGTTAAACACTCAGCCTCAATATATAACGATTTTTTTTCAGCTAAAAATGACGGATTTAACTGATTCGTTAAATTGCAGCTCTTTCTATGCAGCAAAAAATACCATTGAAATACAGAGTTTGCAAAAGGCAGCACAAATTTCGACTTATTCAAGGGGAGTGGGGACGAAAGATTCGATTTATACAAAAACAAACACAGACTCAAAGGGTAGTTGAAAAGCATGTTGACTGCATCAAATAAATTCAAGTTTGAATCTAACTACCGTGTTCTAAAGAGCTTCGATAACACAGCACATGGTTTGAAAAGCATTTTATGCACCCCTGCAGTTTCCAAGCTCCTCAAATAACCATTTTTTTCCGTTCTTCAGAGAGTTTTTAGGTGTAACTACTACCATAAAACGAGATATAGGGTTTATGCCACCCATCCTACGATGTCAGCTAAATTTATTAGGGCAGCCAGCCATTTTGAGAAATGTATAGCCGAGAGTATAACATTACAAAGTTTATTCAGTAGTATGAGAAGAAAAACAAAAAAAAAAAAAAAAAGAGAGCGAATATTACAAGGTTACACCCGTAATTTTCCAACTTAAAAGGTAGAGAAGAGCAAAAAAGGCTGCTATTACAGTGGAACCTCGTTTATACGACGTTCGAGAGACCGGGTTCAAACGTCGTATAAATGCAAAAGTTGTGTAACTGAGATTCAACAAAAACCCCTATCATTAGATGCAAAGAAACTTGATGTGTTGCATTTCTGCAATTCTCTTATAAAAAAAGTATTTCAGTCATTAATCGGAGAAAAATATGGGACTTTAAAACTGTATTTCGAATTGCTTAGAGCAGTGTTTCTCAACTTGGGGCCATATGGCTCCCCTTATGGTCCTAAGATACTCCGGTGAGGGTCATGGGTGTAAATCAAGTTGAAGGGGAGCCATGGTAGGCTGCTGACGGGGGGCAGAAGGCACTGTGAAAAAATTGTAATATATAGAAATGAAGATTCAAGTGAAATATGGTGTAGAAAAGTGTGGCAGAATGAAGCGAAACTGACGCCCCCCTTAACAAATGCGCCCACACGCATACTGACCAGGGCCTCGAGTGCGTAGGAGGCCCCCCCCCCCCCACAAAAAAGATTTGACACCATTTTATTTTTTTTTTTGATCGTAAGCATCGATCGTAATTAAAATTGCGGGAAAAACGTTAAACCTAACAAATATGTGAGATGAATATTTATAATTTTTGCCGTAATTATCATATAATTTATGTTATGAAAACGCTCCGTAACTCGGCTTTAGTAATTATTAAAAATTCAAAAAAGTATCGTTGAAGAAAAAGAAAAGAGACAAATGTATGAATCAAATCGGAACAACGAAAACTAAAGGTATGTCCCGTAATACGGGACACATGTGGTCCGTGAAATTGTTTCAATTTACTGGTCCTTGTTTTCAGAAAGATTGAGAAACACTGGCTTAGAGAGAAAAATAAAATTGGCAGAACCTTTGCTTATATCGCGATTATTCGTATAAAATTCATTTTAAGATAAGAAATAAAAACATTATTTCAAAATTTTTTGACACAGCCAGAGAGCGAAGCACTACAACGAAAGAAATTGCCACTGGAAATTATCGAAGGAACTGATCTGTGTGCACCGTATTTGTCTCTTATTGTCAGACCTATACCTTCGTATAGTCGTATATATACTTTCCTCCACACTTTGGGTGAGATGACGTAGAAAACATTGGAAGAAAAAAAAAATCTGAAATGACATGTGGCCGTCTTTCAAGCAATTGAAACCCATTTCTTTGGTGCTCGCAGCTTCTTCATATTCTCAGAAACGAGCAATGAACAAATCACTTGAGCGTCCACTCTAAATGTCTCAACCAGCTTATTAGCCAGCAATCACCCTAAAGTGTACTGCAAGGATGCTTTATTTTTAGGAGAGTGTGAGACATTCTTAGTTTGAAACGCGTCACGGGCTACTGAAATCATCTCTAAATTTGCCACGGGCAACTTAAGTGATGTGTAAATGTACCGCAGGTCACTTAAGTGATATGCAATTGTGCCGCGGGCCACTTCACTGATCTGGAACTGTATCGCGGTAAACTCAAATCATCTGTAACAATGTCGCGGGTCACCAAAGTGTGACCTAAATTCTGTGGTGTTTGGTCAGTCAGAACATGACAACTCCAAAATCACATTTTTGAGATAAGCATTTTCATTGCCATTCAAAAATCAAAAATAAAGCATATACACAAATAAAAATGGAAATATGTTTTATAAATAACATAAATCATCAGCATGTTTTTTAGTTGTACCCACATATTTGTGAATTTACCTCACTTCTAATTAGTTATAATTGGCAAGACTTACTTTCGGATCAAAAAGCCATTTTTTGGAGATATCATGTTCTGACCAAACACCACAGAATTATCTGTGAATGTGTCGCGGGTCGCTTGAGATTATCTGGAACTGCGTCGCGGATTACTCAAGTGGATGCGCAACTGGTCACTTAAGTAATCTGGGAAGGTGCCGCTTAATTGATTTTTACAGAATTAGGTTCTGAGGTCACAGGCCACATTTGGTCGCTTCCGAGGGACTCATTAGACCCGCGGACCATGGGATGACCACGTATGGTTTATGGCTTCTGCGTGGCAATCTGCCAGAAGAACTGCTCCAGCAACGCGTTTTCACTGTCTACTGAAATTGCGTATTCGATGGACATACATGACGGGGTTTTTTTAAAGATTTCAAATGCAAACGTCGAATATATAATCGAGGTTTTCATGTCAAATAAATGGAATTATTTTAACATTAAAATGTATAGGAACCAATTGCGACCGAACTGAAGCATCGTATAAATGTGAAAGTCGTATAACTGAGCGACGTATTAACGAGGTTCCGCTGTAGTTGGGCAGAGAAAACTCTGTCCAGTGAGTAGAAAGGAATTTGATAACTTTTAAGAGAACGAGTTCTCGTTGAAAAATCTGTTATCCACCATCTCGTTCTTGTGGTGAAGATAAAGGAAACGGAGCTGAAAACTTTGTGGTAAGTTATTGCTGACTTCAGGGTCAAATAGTCCTCCAGGGGGTCAGTCTCTTCTAGACGGGATTGTGGAAATTTATATAGGGAATGACACAAGAGATGAGGAGGCCCATCCAAGCCATTCTTTTTCTTTCTCTTCTTTTTTTTTTTCCTGACATAAATATGGGTAGCCATGCTATAGATGAAGGTAGATGGGTCTTTATGAGAACTCTGAGAGAACTTTGAAATATGGTTCTCTTCGAAACTCCGTGGGAGGAAAGCAAGTAAGAAAAAAGTACAAAATGGACGATTTCATCCTCTCTATAAGACGGTTAAAGATCATGACTTTTAACAATGTTGTGGTTTTCTGAAATAGCATCTCTTCCGTTTCGGAAGATAATCTCTACCTACGACGATGGATCATTTGAACGTTAATAGGATCTTACAATGATTTGATTCGAAGTTGTCTATTGGTAACAGCCCTGTTTATCAATGTAATTCATGAGGAGACAAGATTTTCGTGTATAATATACAACATATTACTGATAATTAGAGAACGGATTATACGCAAATGCATACGTGAATATGCATTTGTGCATATCTTGACTTTTTTTTTATTATTAATGCTTATACAGTTGAACCCCGATTTAACGAGAATCGGAAGAAATCGACAATTTTATTCGTAAAACCGAGGAATTTTTAAATCGGGGTCAAAGTGATCAGGAGCATAAACACACTCAAAACGACAAATTTTAAAAGCTATTTACTTTGTGGGGAGTTGATGTTACAATTTATTTCTGACAACAATTGGAAAAAAACAACGAAATATAAACTTAAGAATAAAGTGAATATGAAAAAAATATTTCTTGATAGAAGCGTGTGTGTTGGATAGCCTAAATTCAACATTTTTATCAAATTCTGTCGAAATTGTAATTTTTTCGCTAATCAAAAGCGTTTTCTCTTCAGATGATCTGTCATTCGTTTCTTGCTAATACAGCGCACAAACTTGAAGGATAACTTTATTTTTTTACTGAAATCTAAAAAACCGCACAGCATAGTGTTTTATGGCAATTGCTGTTACACCGATTGCAGAAACTTCCTACGAACATTCTGAATAGTTTTATTGTTTCCTTTTGTCAAAAGGAACAGATTCCTGTTCTCCCTCTTTTTTTGTTTGTCTCTAAAGAAAAGCTGAAGATCAATTCCTGGAAAGTCAAATCTTGTCATTTTGGTGACGAGAAATAGGATAAAAAAACTGGATAGTAGAAAAATTCGAACATCGAAGCTTTTAATTCTTAAATATCGGTTTGGCCTCTGTTTTCGCCAGAATTTCATAAAAAACATTCGTTAAATGGGGTCCGATTGTAGAATAAGTGCATATTTTCGAAGGTTCACAAAAAAACATTCATATTTTCATAATTCTTTGAATGAATATTGCTCATAATATTTGCTTAATAAACATCGGTTTTTTCTTCTTAAATGAGGAATGATTGGTAAGAAAATGTTTGTATCTTACAAAAAAGGATTAAAAACATTTAGAGTGAGGATTTTTTGGTGAATTATTAAATATTTTTGTAACCTTCGCTCAAATTTGGAGATCGGGTTAAAAATTAACATATTTTATTCTCGTTAGATAGATCTAATTTTTAACACCGACATTTATGGCGAACCAATTACTGTACTGTATAGAAAAATGAATTGTAGTAAATGGATCACTACTATATATACAGGGTGTTGCCTTGAAGAGGCGACAAACTCTAACGTGTGATGTTAGGCATCAAGAGGAACAAAAATTGTCGTAGAACATGGCATCGCAAACCACGTTTAGTCGGTGAAAATATCAAAAATACTTTTGAAGGGAGTGACGTCGAGTGGGACAAAAAAAACAATAATAAGTAGGAAAAAACTTTTATTTGAGGCATGATTACAACACAGCCTGTAGTGTACAAAATAAAATACAATATTAAGTACAAAAAAAGTAAAATAAATAAGTACAAAAACCATTTAGTTGACAGGCATGATTACAATACAACCTGTGCAGCACAGTTCAATGTCAAAAAGTAGATCAAGAGAAAATGATTACAGAAAAGGATTACTCAAAAACAGTACTGGAGATGCCACCGCAGTAGTGGATGATACGGCTGCTTCAAAGAAGCCTGGAACACAGTCCGAAAGGTATGAAATTTATTATAAAATCCTTCCGTGAAAGTCTGTTTTCTCTTTTCAATGACTACAGGAGTATAAAATAAAAATTCAGTAAAACTAGATAATAAATTAGAGTTTCTAAATGTTGAACATAATTTTATTTTATTTTTTAAACTTTGACTAAATAATTCAACTAATAATGTAAATAGCAAAATAGTTTTTTTTTTGCCATACTTTTTCTTCAAAATTTCCAAAATATCATTTATTCATTAGTGAAGTGATAGGCTTTTTTCCTATAATTTAAATTTGAAATTTGGAATTTAAATATTTAATAGTATTTATAAACAATAAAGTTGCAGCAAAATAATTTCCAAATTCAAATATTTAACTGGAATAATCATATACTACGCATGAAGCAGTATTTCGCATTAATAGGTTAATATTTTTCACTAAAAAAATATTTTTCATCATCATTGGTATTTTTCAATGTAAAACGGTATTTCGCATTAATATATTTTAATATTTTTCACTAAATTATTCATGCGATAAAATACTCGATTATTTCGAAGTATTATCTAGCCGTATTATTTATATTATTGATCTATTTTCGGTCTCTCAAATCTATTATCAATCACCTCAATCAAAAAATATACAAATATTAAGTAGCAATACGGAAATGAATAATGCATTTGTATTATTAAAAGGACATAAAATAAGAATTGAATACAGGTCCACAAAAATTTTAAACATTGAAAACAATTCTTGAAACCATACATGTATACAAGAAATAAATAATTTTCTATGGAATAGAGTTCAACGATCTCTACAATGATATATGTAGAAATCTTCCGGGTCAGAAACAAGTATTCAGACCGCATTCCTTTTTATTTTGCTGTTTATATTCTTTTCTATCATTTCTGAATATATAAATTCATCTTATTTCATTTCGCACAAAGTCTCATATATTATTTCCGAATCGTCATCGCTTTTTTTTCCCCTTTACTATTACTTACTTCTATATATCTTTTCTATTTCATTTTAAGGATAAGAAAGAAAACAAAATTGAGAAAAATATGGTGGCATCTCGTTTTCATTTTCAGGAAAGAAAAACTAAAAATTCCTTTGATTCTTATGTCTGTAGGAATCGAATAAGAATCTGGTACATAACGACTCCATAAAGATTTCAGACATTCTTGTTCTTCTCTGCACAATTGGCAAAGACTGGGTCCAAAGACCATGAGAAATTACAGCGTGTTGTCAACGATTGTGGTGAATTGCTTCAGGTACGTTCAGTGGAAAGGTCACAGGAGCGTTTTCTTTTCCTTATACTCTACGGACATACCTACTGTGTTTGCGTAATTCGATATCTACGTCTTACAACACTGTTTTTATATTTTGTTTTTAGGTTATTTTGCTGTTCCTTGAATGCCAAGGTACCTCTTGTCGTGGACATTCCATCGATTAGTTGACTGAAAAAAAAAAAAAATACATATAATAAATAAATAAATACACGTGATCAGTGAGTTAATATACTCTGTTACGTGTATGAAAGAATTGAATAATAATAAAATATACTGTACGATGTCGCACAATAGCAGTGGGATACTAACTGACGTTTTGGCAGCAGTGATGATGTATCGTGACATTTTGAGAAAGCGGATATTAAGTTTTGCTTGTTTTTTTTTGCACAGCGAGAGAAGGTTGGCATCTTGACTAATAACTAACTATTTTTATACGATACTTTGATATCATGAGTTGATTTTTTTAATCAGTGGAATCAGGAAGAGTTGCGTTGACTGATCAATGTGGAGATGTGATCATGTTAGGAGATATGGATCGAAGAGACTTAATTGACAGTGACGCTTGATTTTTTTTTATAACTCTTAGAAAGTCAGTGATGTGTCTAGATTGATCAAATTTCTCAGTTTATTTTGATAATTTTTGTATATTTTGTTCATTACTATGTATATTTTAATGATAAGTAGGATTAGTATTTTTACGGCCTACTACCGTCAGGATATGCTTCATAGAAAATGTATTTATGCCCTCTAAAAATCTGAAAATACGCCTTAAAAACCTAAAAATATGTCTTGGAACCTAAAAATATGTCTTAAAACCTAAAATATGCCTTAAAAACCTAAAAATATGCCATAAAATCCTAAAAATATGGTTTTCGTCGAGAAAAATACGGGAAATTATAGGAGATCGCCAATTGTTGTTAAAAATAATACCAAAGGTATACAAATAAAATTGACAATGGTTTTTAATATCACTAAAAACCGCCAATCATTGCCAAAAACAATGTCGAAGGAGAAATGAAGCTAGGGAAAAGAGGGAGAGCTTGGTGGGGGGGGGGGGACACGGAATTACTCTTCATTGTTATGCTGTAATCTGAAAAATAATGCTCCAAAATATGAAAATTTGCTATGAATACGGAAGATCATGAAAAAAATCCCTTAAAATTACTGAAAACACGAGGAAATACTCTGTCGCCTAAAAATATCGAAATGTGCAAAATGCACAAAAATATACGAAGTCATAGAAATCGTAGCCCTAATGATGAATATTCTGATCTGATTTTCATTTTTCAGTTTGACCAGAAGTGTCCGATAGAAATAAAAATTCTACAATCCACTTCAACCACTCGCCTGACTTGCCCTTGTCTGACACGGGCATCCGCTTCTTCCCGAAATTGACTCGCATCGTAATCTGCCCCTAGAGGGCACTAACGTAGAGTAAACGTTCAACTAAATCTGGCCAAACAATATGGCTTCATGCAGAACAGCAATATAATGATATCCAAATATACAGTCTTGTAATCTGATTACGTAGATACGTAATCTAGTTCAGCTACAAAAATCTATTCGAAAACTATATTACTGTATTTATATTCCATTCACTTTTCATATATGCAACTTCATTTAAACTTTTCATTTATTCCATAGCTTCTATTTGAATTTGTATGGAATATATGAAAAGTATATATATTTATTTAATATATATATACTTTTCATATATTCCATTCAAATTTAAATAAGAGCTATTCAAAAAACAAGAATTTTTCAATTAAAAAATTAATTATGATTTTCGGTAATTGCCTGTTATTCCTAGTCGTAAACATGTGAATACAATTTTAAAAAAAACTGACATTTTCTGTGCAGAAAAAGATTAAAAACCCATCAGGCAAATGGTTAAAATTCAAGTAAAATGTGAGAAATTATCAGCGAAAAGAAAATATCTCTGTGAAAGTTGAACCTTTAAAAACTAAATAATAGAAAATGTAAAAAAAAAATAGTTCTGCCCCCAGCCAAAAACAAAGTCAATTAGTAAATTTACTCCTCGCTCTAACTGCATTTTTTAGTGTACTTGAAAATTGCATCAAAAATTGAAATGTAATGATGTAAATATTTTATTACATCAAAAGGGTTCAAAATGGATATAAATTATATACGGTTTCTTTCATTTCAATTAAACCTTTACTTTGAAAAATGATCAACAAGCAGGGAACAAACAATTATTCCAGATTATTGAGAAAAATATGAAACGTCAATATTTTTATACGGCTTCCCAACCAGAATATGCCCAAAAGACGCCATTTCAGTTTCATTTCTCTTTAGGTAATAAATGTATGCTTAAAATTTTCGAATTATCAATACAAAGGGCCTAGACATCATTCAGAATGTGGATATATTTTTTTTAATTTACACGTTTCATTGAGAGGTTTCAATTGAGTGAATAACGTTCCACTGAATTCAATTCAACGTTTCATGGAGTGCATAAAGTTCGAAATTGACCCAAGTATAGACACTTGACTGTACATAATAAAGTCTTCAAAATATTGTTCACAATGTCTTTTTCCTTAAGCATTCATACTTTTAAATTCGTAATTATTATTATTTTCTTTTTTCATTCTTTTTAGCAGCAACATAATTAATGAGCAGCAGTTTAAGATGGCGCCTCGGAAACTATAATAACAGTCATTAAAAAAAAATGCTGAAGAGTTTTAATCTCCGCCAAAAGCGTTAATGCTCTTTTTTTGTTGTGTTTCCCCCGTTATCCTCACTTGGAATCGTATTAAGGAAGAGTGATTCTTGATTAAAACGAGCTGACAGAACTCAGAAGACCATGTTGAACCAACATAAATTTTTAAGCTATGTTTTATGGGTATAATGATCTGTTAAAAGCCCTAGCATGTTGTTATTATCCGTGAAAGAAAGAAAACTGATTTCGCGAGTCATTACCTTCCACCCATCAAAGTCAACATTAATTTACATAGACGAGGGAACGTGTTTAATTGACTTTAAATTTAAGACTTTCCAAGCAAAAAGAAGACGACGAAAAGGTAAAAATGTCGGAGAAGAAACTTGACTAAAGGGAGAAAAAAAAAAAATCGGAAAAGATTATTGATGGCCTTCCGATGCGTATAGATTCTTCTATAGAATAATCGGCAAACATCGTATCTTCATATAGAAAAGCATACTAAATTTTTCTACAGAGAGATATTTTTGATGATCAGTTTTTGCAAAATTTTGAGAAAAAAAACGAGTGCACGCGTTTATAATTTTGCGCATGCGCAGTGTTTACAGAGAATATCTTAAATATTTGGTCATGAAAGTATTACGTCGGCATCGATGGCGGGTTCCGATTTGCTGCAACGTCCGATCTGGACTTTTGATGACAAGGGTGGGGGTAGAACACCCTTTATACACAGGCCGACGCATCCGCCATTTTGGTCCTCTGTAGCGCTGCTCAATGTTATCTTACCGTGGGATCCTTAGGACCTCGTCCTATTTCTATTATCAGAGTGTTTTGGAATCATGTAGTGTTTAATTGAATTTTACATCGTAATCGCGCACAAACTGTAACGAATTCCACTCGTGGCTACTAATAATTTTATGAAATTATTAGTAACCACATATTTTATATTTCCCAGAGTAAATTCGATCATTGAAATTTATTATAATTTTTCCCTAAAATCTAATTTTTCATAAGCATTTGTCCCCCCCCCCCAATTTTCAGCACGGGGGAATTCTGTTAGGTTGTCACGCCAAGTCTCCGCGCGATACTGTTTTTTTTAAATCTGTTTGGCCTGTATTTCCGAAGCGACGATTAAGTGCAGCAACCCTGTAGGACCTCAGCGAGGACTAAAATGGCTGACGGTTCCGCTCGTATATGAAAGCGTCTTAGGGGAGGGGGGTTGGATGATGCTTACGTCATTAACCACCCTTTATAAAAACATGGAATATTCTTAATAGCATCTTACTCGATGCGACAAAAACAAGAAAACGTTTCGCTAGTTTGCGGGTACCGGAACTTACATTCTCCCTATTCATAAGTCTATATAGCCCCTTACTATAGAACCCCTTTAGTGATCTCTAAATGGTTCGTGGATCCATGTGATCTGCAAATGTGTCCGGGCCGCTTAAGTGCTCTGGAACTGCACTCAAGTGATCCGTAATAAAGCCGCGAATCACTTAATTAATCTGGGAATGTGCCACTGAGTGAACTTGAGTGATGTAGAACCGCACTGGGGCCACTAAATAGCTTTAAAATTGTGCCGCTAGTCACACAAGGGATCTCTAAATGTAGCATGGATCGCTTAAGTGTTCTGGAACTGTGTCGCGGGTCACTTAAGTGATCTGTGAATATGCCACGGGCCTACTTGAAAGATCCGAAAATGTACTACGGGCCTACTTGAAAGATCCGAAAATGTGCTACTGGCCTACTTGAGTGATTCGAAAATGTGCCATGGGCCGCTAAGATGGTCTGAAATTGTGCCAGGGTTCACTTAAGCGATCTTTAAATGTGCCGCTTAGTTCATTTTTACAAAATTAGGTTTGAGGGGGAGGCAGGCCACATCAGATAATCCCCAGGGCCACATTTGGTCTGTTGGCTAAGAGTTTGGTATATATGGCTTAGAGGGTGGATCACAATGAATTGCTTAAAATGAAATTTTGAGTTCTTATCCTTCGAACAGCATTGAAATGAACAAAAATTGATTAAAATAACATATAAAGATATTTTTTTTCGAAACTTTAATTTAAAATAATAATGATAAGAATTTTTGCATTAAAAAATAACATTTGGTCGTCTGGGGGGGGGGGGCATCTCTGATCCCTCCAATATGCGTTAGGAGGTAGTGGGCAGAGCTGATGAAATTATGCTGACAAGGGTCAGAGTTTCACTAACTTTTGCTGTTAGGGGTCAAAAATGGTTAAAAACTTGCTGAAGTCATACTTGAACGGTCCCCCTATATAGATACTATTTTTTAAATAATTTTGGACGTGTGTGAGTGCCTTGTTTCGTGATCTGGAAATGTTTAAAATGATTGAGCTGCCCTCTACTTGTGAAGTAAAGTCCTTTATTATCTTCCATACTGCAAGAGATGTGGCATCAGTACAGATTCATCACCACATCTGTGCAGTGTCTGCTCGAATTTAATAAGCAGTAAAAAAGTCCACATATAGGTGAGACTGTTTGAGGAAGAACGAAAAATGTGGGGAGTCACTTCGGTTGGTTCTATACAAGTATAACAGAGTGTTTCTCTAAGGGATTACACTATAAAAGTGTGATCAAAGATATTTTACAAAACTTGAAAAAACCACCAATAAGCCTATTTGCTCTAATGTAACCGATACGCTTATTGGTTGCATTTTTCAAGTTTTATACAAGAACTTTTCTAAAACTCGTGTAAACCTTTCTAAAGTATTATACCGGCGTTATTATATGCCGGTATAATATTATAAATTATATATATATTATACCACCATTATTATATATATATTATACTAATTTCGGCCTTAACCCTTTTTTCTTCCATGCCCCTCTCTTTGAATCATGTTTTCTTATTGTGTTCCCCCTCCCATCCTCCCACTTTCAAGAGAAAATAGGCCTACCCTTGTGCTTATCAAATTGATTTTCCGAGTAAATTTTTAAGCGAACAATTTTTCTAAAATTAACCTGGATCTCTGGAAAGCTGGGATAGAATTCAGTAAATCAGGCCTCTAAGTGAGGTAGGGCCGTCTAAGCATCATGAACCCCAGAAAATGCAATGTTCTCGGGCCCTGTACTGAAACTGAAAGTAACAGCTTACGTATCAACTGTTTCTGATCAAGAGATTCCACTGAGCATGCACAAAATTATGAACTTGCATTTTTTAAAATAAAATATACGGATACAAAAACAAAAAGGCAAACTATCCAACGACACGGCTGAAAAAAATGTCCGTGCCAGAATAAATAATGTGTTTCCAAATATTAACTAATTATACCGAATAAAAAAATAATGATAATATGTTCCAGATATATAAATAATGCAACAATAATATATGTATCAAACATATAAACATAAAAATAATATGTACCCAAATATAAATGATAAACCTTGTCTACAAATTATAAATATTAAATAGTGTATGCCAAGTACAAATTATAAATATTAAATAATATATGCCAAGTACAAATTATAAATATTAAATAATGTATGCCAAGTACAAATAAGCTATTACAATTACCACACAATCATTTTTCTTTCAATAAATACACATAATTGACCCTTAACTGCCGAATATTCCACGATGTAGTCACACGCAAATTCTGCAATGAACAAATTAAAAAGGCCATTATACAAAAAGTCCTTGATATCGAAAAAACAAACAATATTTCAATCCATTTTTCAAAGATCACTGACTATCAAGTATAATTACTCACAACACACAAACCATCCTTTATAACACATTTCCCAAGGCTATTTAAAACTATATCTTAACTGATAAATCAGCCTATAACAGAGAGAGAGACATATTCAACAAATTACTACATGTTTTTTTGCTTTAAAAAAAAAAATTACTTCACAACTTTTTAAAGAGAAGATTTAAGAAGAAAAAAAAAACACTTTTATTATTATTATCGTTATTAAAAAAAACATAGGAGTGGCACCGTAAGTGTTATTAAAGAAACATTTTCGCACGTTTCCTCACAAGACAAAAGACATTGAAAAAAAAAAACTCTTGAGAAAAATTTTCACCAAGGATACTCGTGATATGCTTATCAGCAGTATCCTTGAAAGACAAAATAATAATAATTCCTAAAGTAAAAAATAAAATTTTCTTAAGAGTTTATCTTTCCTAGGAAAAAAAATAATAAAAATTATTTTTTACTTATAAGATATTTTTTTTTTTCTTCAAGATTATTATAATACAAGAATTCTTTTGTATGAGTTTTTTAATATTTGTGCTGACATTAAAACCACGTCTCGATGAACTTTCGGGGTCCCGTTTTTTTTTTTTTACACTTATGTAGATAGACAGAGCAACAAGCTGAGATACACCACTGAGAGAACCACTTTTATTGAAAAACTTATAAGATAAAAAAATGCATAAAAAAATTTTTTTTAGGAAGATAAACGGCATAAAAAAAAAAAAAGAGAGTTCGAGTGCTTCAATCTCAGCACAAAGAGTACTTAACGCATATACATATACACTAAGGCACATTCTGCATATTTTAAGGGTTGGGTGTACCATCCATCCACCCACTATATTATAATACTACATTCGTGTGGTACGGGGACTTTTTTTATACGACGTATACTAGCATTTTTTTCCTCTGACAGCTCTTTTCACAATTGCACAAGACTCCATCGCTGTTCTTCTTATTCTTAAGCCTTTCATTGTTCCCTTGAAAAACGCTTAGGCCAGCACTTTTAAGAGTGGAGAGAGAGATTGGCTCTTGCCTTTTTTTTTCTTTTAGTATTATTATTCTTCAGTCGATGGAGTCCTTAAATTTCTTTTCTTATATATAAAGGGTCAAAATCATTTTTTTTTTTTCCTATTTTTCTTGGGATTTCATTTTTTTTTTTAAAGATTTTATATGAAAGCTTAAATATCAGGAATAAAAATTGTTTTCTAGCAAATTCTTTTTATTTTCATTTTCCCTCAATGCGGCAATTTTTCGCGCTTTCTTTGCTCAAGCATATGAACTGAATTTCTACGAAATTCGCTCCGTAGATTTTTTGAGGATCTTTAATATACGGGTTTTTACTAAAAATATTTTTTAGCTTATGTTGCTCTATTTTTATTTCAGTGAATTTTCATTCATTTCAGTTCATTTTCGATGATGGTAATAATAATGATATCGTATTTTCTTATATGGGTGAGTTCTGATTCGATACGCAATTTCAGATGGATGGGTTCATACGCCATGCCAGAGGCATAGTTTCTCCGATATTTTGGTATTAACTAAATCATCGTTTGTTGTAAGAGAGATATTTAGATCGTTATATAGATTTTGGATCGTTTGGCAATTTCTTTATGTTTCTAATTTGACACGTGTGTCGGAAAAGTATAGTTTGGTCAAATGTACAGGCGTATTTATGGGGGGACGGGAATTGACGGGCCCAAGGTGGTAAGTTTGGAGTAGCGGAAAATTTCAGGAATGATTAGTTGAGAAAATTGATGGAATTGGAGAAGGATGATGACAGTTGTATAGCCCTCATGTGGGGTAAAACCTTAGATCCGCCTCTGCCCAGGTCAGGCGAGGGACTGAGTTAGTGAGTGACCTACTGAATGATCTAAACTTTAGAGATATTGCAAGTGCGTGAGTGAACAAAAGAGTATCTTAGAGAGCAAGAGACCAGATCAGTGAGAGACTAAAAGAGTTTGCAAGTACGTGAGTGACAAAATTAGTGACCTAGAAAGCAGGAAACCAGATGAGTGAATGACCAAAAGTCTGTCCTGAAGACTGCGAAGGTATGAGAATTACAGAAAGATTGACCTAGAGAGCGATTGACTAGGCCAGGGATCGATAAAAACAGTGACTTAGAGGGCTTTTGAGCATGAGATTGACCAAAATAGTGACTCAGAGAAAAAAGGAAAAGGTCCGTTAGCGACCAAAAGAGCTACCTAGATCTTGTTCAAGCATCTGAGTCAACAAAATAGTGTGTAACATTGTGAATGACAAAAAGATTGACCTAGAGAGTGCACAAGCGTAGGAGTGAACAAAAGAGCTTGAGACCAGATCAGTTAGTGCAAATGAGCGACACAGAACGTGTGTGAACATGAAAGTGATGTAAAGAGCACATAACATAACATAACATAACAATTTATTTGTCCCCACTCAATTACGACAATACTATACAAATTAGAGTTTACAATTAAATTACATATTTTGCAATATTTGAAAGAAAATGCAAAGAGAAAGCAAAAAAATGTTTGAATGGACACGGTAGAACAGTTAATTCATAATGTGGTGAAGAAAGCTGGGACAGGGAAGAGAGCAGTAGCTAAAAGCTAGTGAAATGCTCTCGACCCTATGACGTCATTTCTAAACGTCATTGATCAAAAGAGTGACTTAGCATACAAAGAGACAGAAGCGTATATACGGGAGGGAATTTGGCTATAACTCAGGGCAGCAAATGTGAAGAAAGAGTAGTTAAGAAAATTATACTAGAATGTGAGAAGGGCAGTAAATTTGTGAGGAGCACAAATTAACACACCGTTATCATAACCTTTGATAACGACACCCAGGAGTACCGAAACGCAAGTCATTCATTTACTTTGATAATCTTATGTTCTTTTGAACTCTTCTCCAGTGGTGTCGGAGTCGGGGGTGCAGTGGGTGCCTGAGCTCCCACAGTATTACATACCACTAGTCTGAGACCCACCCCCCCAGAATTCATCCAGAAATCAAAATTTTCCTCATAAAGGTCAATTTAAGCAACCATAGATGCATAACATTTCCGACGCCTGTGCTCTATTCCATGGGCAAGGATACAACTAGACGAGGACTAGTAGGTTTGGTGTCGTGGGGACGAGGGAATATAAATTCATCCTTTTTTTTGTTCAAAATTAGGGGCCAAAAATGAGTTCTTGCCTCGGAAATCAGAATATATTTATTTCATCAATTACGGATGGGGTCCGTTAGATAGTTAGAGAGCCGCAACGGCTTACTTCAACTCTCGTTAAGACGGCACTTGTCACTGGACATTTTAGATGGCATATGAGTATATGCACAGCCCCCACATAGGGGGGGTGCGCTGACAGGGCTCTAGCCCGGGGGCCCGGTACGATTATCATCATTTTTTTGCTTTTTTCACGCTATAAATTAGCTACAGAAGGGGCCCGTTAAAAGTCTGACCGAGGGTCCCGCAAAAGATCCCAGCCTAGGAGCCCCGCTACAGGATGTGGGGGCCATGAGTATATGTATGCCAAATATTGTATTTTTGTGGGGGTTTTTTTTTTAATCAAAGTTTCACTTGGTTTCTTGGTTGCGTCCTCTGATCTCTCACAAGGAGCCTTGGCCTTGTTTCTTTTGTAAAATATTCAAGTCTAGCCTGCTATGGGTTTTTTACATGTAGACACGGTATTTTCCTTTTAAAGTGAGATTTTTCCATTGATTTCCACGTTTTGTTGCCTACCGAAGAAGAATCGAAGAATGAAGGAATGTATAAGGGAAGCGAAGGGCAAGAGAAGGTTAACTCTCCTTCTTAATCCTTGAGTAATCGGATTAGCTCTGCTCCCATATTTCGTCTCTTGTTTCCCTGGAGGATTACCGGTTAATCCGTAGTTCACCCTCCCTTGACCCAAAGCCGCTGTGTTCCTACTCTTTTTTTTCCTTACTTTAGGAACCCACAACCCAACATGGAGGGAACCCCTCCATCCTATATAAGACGGAAAACGTGTGGGAAGGCAGTGAATACGTTATCTGAGTACTGCACCTGTTTTCGGATCCACGAACAGGAACCGTCTCTTCTATGAGGGATGTACTTTTACTATTTATTCGGATAGTCGTATTACCGGATAGCAATTATCATCAATGGCAAAAAAAAAAAAAAAGAAGTAGAAAAGGTTGTTGTGCCTTTTTTTCTTTTCTAGAGGAGATTTCCGCTCTACTTATTGGACTTTGTATGTTGTTAATTACTACATGGATAGAGTTGGATTCCGTTTACTTTTGATTATCTTTGTATGAGTATCAAGGGAATTACTTTAAGATTTTGAGTAAATTCAAAGTCATTGATTGTATTCTTATAAAATGAAACTACAGGGCTCGTATGGATTGTACAGGGTAGTTATAAATAAACTGACACTATTCAGGCGTATGTAGCGTCCGTTGTGGTGGACGTATTTCATTGAAACTTCGTATGCATACGTTATTTGGACCATAAGAAAAATATAACTGAGATAAGAAAGTGCCACTTTTTCAATGTGTCAAGCGACGATCTTCTTTCGAGCATCCTGCACAGCAGGATTTACTATGCTGACCCTGGAACTTCCTCGTACCGTGGTAGCTCTCTGGCTTATTTGGGCAGTAGATGATTGCTCAACTGTACTGTGTCGATCGGCTCCTCAAGTACCTTCTCGTCGCACCAACGATATTGGGTTAACTGAACCGTCTTTACTTCAGCTACAGCATACTTAAAAGATACAACCCCGACTTCGAAATCTGAACCCAACCTCTGTGTATTATTGAATAGTTATTTCTGCCGAACTGGTAGGGTAGGGGCTTTTTAAATCAAAACAATAATGTTATACGAAAATTATGTATATAGTCCTAATTTATCATTTACTCTATGTCATTTTCCACTTGCAAATATTCATTATTTTATGTAAAAATGAAATTAACGAATTTCTATGTAAATCTCGCCAAATTGGCAACAAGCTGCTATAATTTGACGACGTCACGATACCAGAAAAAAAGGATCTTCCCAGAAGCTTCCAGACTTTTCTTCGACCACATATAAGTGCCATCAGAGGGGAACTAAGGGCAGTTTGAGATAGACGGCTTTTTCACTCCCCAATGTATCAAAGAAACAGCTATTTTCTGGATTTTATGCCGAGGTGAACTCGGAAAGAAAAGTCATCTGGTCTCCGCCGGATCTCGAACCCAAGCCCTCTTGCATACCGGGCAAGCATGCTACCATCCACACCACTGGAGACACGACCCTGCCTTCTTTATTTCATGCACTGTGGCACTGTTTGACCTTGACCTATGATGCTTGAAGAAACAAAGATAAAGCGTTGTCACTTCTACAGAAAACCCTGTAGTTAAGCAGCACCCTCACTGGAAAGAGAGCAACTCATATTAAGGCGTGATTCGAATGGAAAATTCTGGTGCCCCCCCCCTCTTACCATTATATTTTATTATCCCCACAAGGTGGCTCACTCCCATGCGGTTGATTTTTTACAAAATTTTACTCAATTTCTGAATTTAAGAGTATACAGGTAACTGAATTTATTTTTCATTCTGACATGGTTGTCTTAAATAATAAACGGAGTGTTATATCTTCTCATTAGCTTGAATGCTGGGAAATTCGAATCACAGATTCTGGAAAACTCTTAAATATTGTTATTGTAAAAATCCATTGAAACTGCTGAATGCATAATATGATCATTATAAATCTTGCTTTTTCTGGCACGTCGGAAAAGGACCAGACCCCAACTTACAAAAATCCGGTGTCCCTCGAGTTTGGTGGCATGTCGGCTAATGTGGGGGAAAACGGTAGATCTCAAATTGAAAGTTATTTGGCGGAAGTTGACAAGAAATTGATGTCGAAAGCCCAAATAACCGAATCATTGAATATTCCAAAGAGTACTTTGTGTTCACCATAATTAAAAACCGTGAATCAGACTATGAAAGCAGAAGAGTTGGGATTTCCTTCTTCGATCATGGGAAGGGAAATTTCAACTGTTGAGAAAAAGCGGAGAAGTCAAATTTTACGATTTTTTAAAAACGTTCGATGTGATGACTTCCCAATATAACGTCCGTTTTCCGTGGAACGAAGGGGCCGTTATTACGCGGTCGTTGACTATTATTTAACTACAGACAAAGAAAGAATCATTCCATCAAATAAGACTTGAGAGAAAAAAATGCAATGTACACACACACACACACTATAAAATTAGCTCTTAAAATATTATGACGATATATACACTCATGTCCATAAATTAAGGATAATTCAGAATCACACGGAAATCGAAATCTAAAGTAAAAATTTCACCTTAATTTTCAAGAATTATCACACACATCTGCAAAAATGATATGCAAATTTCAGGAAGCCACCAGATGATGCCGATAGTACGTCACAATGACGAGAGTGTAAGAGGGGGGGGGGTATATAAGGAATGGTGGCAAAGAAGTGAAATTGTTCACAAGAGTTCTGTAAGGCGCTCAGTGCCATAAGCGAATAGTCATGACACAGAGGACGCATATGGATGATTTTTTACGTGGTAGAATTATCGGCCGCCTGGAATGTGGGCGTACTCAGATGGAAGTATCCGAGGAACTCGGAATTGCCCAAAGTGTCATCTCTAGGCTTTGGCAACGATTCCAAGATAACGGAAATGTCAGTAGACGTTACAGTACAGGTCGCCCCCGAGTTACAACGCCGAATGAAGACGGGTATTTGGCAGTAACTGCCAAAAGAAGCAGACGGAGCACAGCATCCGACCTGTTTCATCAGCTATCTGCTGCCACGGGTACCACAGTTTCAAGGCCTCGTCAGCACTACTACGTGCCACACGGCACCAAACCGCCGTGTACAGACGTTTGGGAGATATGCTCGCAGTCCTGTCAGATGTGTTCCGCTCACGGCAACTCACTGTCGGCAGCGATTAGCCTGGAGTAGAAAACATGCAATGTGGAAATCATCACAGTGGGCTTGTGTGATGTTTTCCGACGAGTCCAGGTTTAGCTTGCAGTCTGATTCACGTCGGACATATGGAGAACGCCAGGTACCCGTTACCACCAACACAACATCATTGAACGACACCGTTACGGTGGTGCAGCATTACTCGTTTGGGGTGAAATTATACTGGGTTCCAGAACAGATCTGCATGTTCAAACCATGAAAGCCCAAATTTATCGGGACATCATTCTGGAACAACATATACGTTTGTTTAGGGGTGCCATGGGCGCAGAATTTGTGTTTATGGATGACAACGCCCGTCCTCACCGAGCAAACATCGTAAACGAATGCCTTGAATCTGAGGATATAACCCGTATGGAATAGCCAGCATCCTCACCTGACTTGAATCCGATAGAGCATGTGTGGGACATGCTCGGCCGACGAGTTGCAGCCCGTCAACCACCTCCTAAATGTGTACCGGAACTTCGGCGAGCATTGCTTGCTGAGTGGAGTGATCTTCCCCAAGATCAGATCGATAATTTGATACTCAGCAGGCCTAGGCGTTGTACGGACTGTATTTCATCGCATGTGAGACATCCAATGTATTAACCATCATACCAACCATGTAATAGTAAGTTTTTGTAAAGGATATATTTTTTACAATTGCTCCAGGGAGCAAAAATCGTAGTTTTTATGAATGGTATCATACATACACCATCGTTTTTGTTCTTTATCTTTTGTTTAATAAATAGGCTTTATGAATAAGTAACGTTTGTTTTATTTCTGAACCTTTATTTGCCGGAGCTGGCATTATACTCAATTTATGGACATGAGTGTATATTACGATTTGAAGCAAGCCACATAAACGGGACCCGCTCTAAAATACATACGGTAACTTACAAACTCACGAATCCTCTGAATAAAAACTCATTATGATACAAGTATTATAATACTTACATGAATAAACCACCTTATAGAATGATAAGGGTAGAGTTCGAAGGGCCCGTTGTGCATAAACCAATCTCAACAGACTGCCAATAGGTTTTCCCCAAAATCTTTATTTTTCGTATATTTTCTTTTTATCTTTATGGGCACTGATTGCATGTCTGCTTCAATATTCAGCTACTTCCACTATTTCGTCTTATATGAGTTACTTACCCGACCCGATGTGATTGTATGGCGAATCATGGATACGGGGGTTCCCCGGAGCCCCAAAGCAGAATGTTTTGCGATGTTCTGCAACGAGCCTTCAGCTGACTAAAAATGTTCTGCGGTAAAAATTCGCATATAAATAATAGCGTTTTTCTACACTATTCTTAAAATTCTTCCAGATTGTTCGGGAACAGCACTGATTGTTCTGCGACGTACGTCGCATATTTTGGCACATTCTGCTTTGGGGCCCCGGAGGGAGCAGTTATTTTCTCAATCAAAAAAAAAAGTATATTACATGTTAAAAATATATACATTCTATATCACCGGAGCACCATTGGTCCGAGATTAACAATTCACCTTACAAAACTCGGGCAACACCATTAACAACCCACGAGCAAGAATTTGGTGCTCCCGATTACCACTTTTCAATCTACATGTTAAAATTTCGTCTTATATATCAGACACTGAGGTCTGCAAACAGCGCCTCAATGTATTTCGCCATATATTAATGGACACTTTTGCAGTCTGTGAACAGGGCCTCAATGTGTGTCGCTATACATCAACGGACACTTTGAGGTCTGTGAACAGCGCCTCAATGTACTTCGCTATAAATTAACAGACACTTCCTATTAGCGGACAAAACTTTAGGAACCTGGTGCCCATTATCGAGAGGTTCTACTGTGTTATCAATTCCTGACAAAGGATCATTCATTTCGAACAAATTGTTTCTTAAAAATATAACGATTTGAAGTCGCATAAACGGGATCCACTCTTCAAATACATACGGTGTAACTTCGAGTGCACTCAATACAAACTCACGAATCCTCAGTAGGATGAAAAATGATTATAATACGAACAGACCACCTTATAGAATGCCAAGGGTAGAGTGCGAAGGGTCCGTTATGCATAAACCAATCAAGAGACCACCGATGGGTCTTTTTTTTTCGTAAAGCTTCATTTTTCGTTTTTTTTTGCTTTTTACCTTTATGTGTGCACTGATTGCATATCTGCTTTAATATTCGGTTCCATCCACTATTTCGTTCACTAAATACGCAATTAAAATTCAACTCGCGAAACGGAATTTTTTTCTCTTCTCTCTTTTATGATGTTGCCAAGAATATCCTTTTCGCCATGCTTCAATTGCTTGTCAAATAAATTTTTCTACTGCCAAGACTTTTGAAATATTAAATCTCGAAGAGAATATGTTGGTTTTTTTTTTTTTTTTTTGTTCTTTTTATCTGTCAAGTGTTGACCGAATGTTGCATACATGTAAAAAAAAAATTATATTACCTTTTTTTTGGATTTTTCTTCTTGTTACTTTACCTTTGACTCTACCTTTTCTTCTTAATTTATTTTTTTTTTTTGGTTTCTTTACGTAATGTTTTATTAGCGTCCGGGTATTTAAAAAAGCCAAAACTCATTTCTCTCTCAAGAACGTCTCTTTCTCTTACCCTCCAGCAGTGTACATACAGATTGAAATTATTTTTTTTTTGTGTTCATGTCGTAAATCATGAACATGTATCCACCTCTTCATACATGTATTGCTTGTATTTTATTATGATTTTTTTTTTCTCTCTCATAAATTGGTGCTTTATGTGTACACAAGGTATTACCTGTATCCTCTCATCTTTTTTTATCTGTAAATTAATTCTGTATTTTTTTATTAAAATACATTTTAACTGAAATTTACATTTAATTTTTATCTCAGATATTTAATTTAAAATTTTAATTATATTTTAAAACTGAAATTAGAATTTTTATTTTTTTTGAAACATGAACATGTTCTTTTTAATTCAAATTTTATTTTTTACAGAAATTTAAGAAAACGTGTTCAGTGATTTATGTTTACACTTATCTTACAGGTCTCAGTGGCTGTTTTTTAAATATTTCTTCGGAGTGTCACCGATTCAATAAACCAGTGGGGGTCTTCAACTTTTCAGACACCGTAGGGCAATTTGAAATTGCTTACGAAGCCCGCGGCTACTAACTCGTATTGAGATACTTATAATTATTGTAGGAATCCGAGTCCTTACTCATGTAATTTTCAGTGACATCTTAATACGATGGGCCAATGGGGGCTTCAAGTTCTATTGGGACAGAAATAATTGAAGCCTTTTGCTTATTATGAAATTATTTATTACTACTTATTTTATAAATTATCGACTTTATATATATATATATATATATATATATATATATATATAATTAGTTATAAACTAATTTTTCTCCTTAATTCTGGAAAAGTTTCTGATTAAAATTACGGATTAATTTAGTTGATTGCGATTAATTTTAATCTGAAATCACTGAAAATAATTCTTTAATTACTTACGCAAATAATTCTTTAATTACTTACGCAAATAATTCTTTAATTACTTACGCAAATAATTCTTTAATTACTTACGCAAATAATTCTGAATTCACATTTTTTTCTTGAAATTGTTCCTTTCAATAATTGTGCAATTATTCATTTATTACATGTGAAGTAATTTTTTATCACAAATTACGAAATTATTTATGTTATTGATTTTCAAGTTTTTTTTTCACTAATTCTGAAATTACTTCTTTCAAAAATTCTGAATTTTCATCAAGTTATTCTAGCCGAAATTATATTTTTTGAATAATTCTTTTTCTGACTTTTTCTTTCTTACTTTCAATGTTTTCAAAGATCTTCTAAAAATGGTCGGCGAGCCACGACAGACAGCTTCGAGGGCCATCAGTTGAAGACCCCTCTTGTTCCAGACTCTACCACGAAGCTGGGCTGGAATAGATCTCGGCAACGGGATAAGTCCAGTGGGAAAGTTCTGGCGTTCATTCATTCATTCAGTTGAAGACCCCTGCTGTAAACAAAAAATTACATGAATGAAAAAAAAATCAGACTTTTTGCAATTCTAGGTTATAGTTTGCAGAACACAAAAAGTCTCTCCACAGGCAACAAGTACACCTTTGACACGATACTTACATAAAAAAATTCTGCTTCGTTGACTTTCAATATGAAAGACAGATGGCAGCACTTCTCTAACACAAAACACGCATAACTCTGACATCATAGATACATTCAGACCACATATAAGCGAGATTGGTTTGAAATGGGTTTGCGTATGGTGGATATGAACCTGCCGGGGCACATTATTTCACTTGTAGGGAATAAAGCGTGAGAAAATGTACCTTTTTAGTGTATTTATCCGGGCCCGAACCTCTTTTCCCATAACTCTCTGGGATCTTTCCTAATCGTAAGTAAAGTATTAGCGTTTTTTATTCCCCATGATGTGTGTAAACGGAGGTGTCTTACAAGTTCATCAGGAATTCCTCAGAACAATGTTTATTGCTGAATTCATTATTATGAAATCGATAGCTTCGAGAGGTATTGATTATCTCTGATTATCACTGCTCTTCAACTAGTGCCTGGTTATCTCTGAATTGAGTAAAGTCTACTAGTACTTAACCGTATGTGCATCTCGTACACATTCCTCTGTGGAATTTCTAACGAAACGGTACATCTGGAATGCGTATCTGATTGTATGTGGATCCCTCTAACCTATTTATGTTGTCATAGTAATGCTTCTTTTGTGCTCTTGCTTGTGCTGCCATTGTCTCAGTTTCAAATAGAGTCTGATTATCTATTTGCTTCATGCAATCTTTAACTATCTCGACTTGTAGTGGTGTTTAATCATCAGTAATGCGAACGAGGTGCATGTACGGTTAAGTAGTAGTAGTAGTCGTCGTCTTTAATTATCTTTGCGTCAAGTATAGTCTGATTGAAATTCATTCTTAAAAGAGTTATTTAAATATATAATTGAACCTTCCAATCACCGAACAATTATCTGAATCCATTGCAATAGGGCTACTAACCCCGTTAGCGAGCGGTATATTCCGTTCTCTGTTTCATTGACATTTGCATAACGGAATTTTAATGATATGCGTTCGTTTTTAAGAGTATCGTGATGATTTGGACGTATAAATCCCCGATAATGCGCCCGTAAACAACGTTAAGCACGTTTATCCTTGAGCATTCCATAACGATTCGACTTGGAAATGAGGCCTTGAACACACGACAGATTCGGACATTAAATGGAGAAATAGGATAATCTTCGGGTATAATCCCCAAAAGCCATTTCATTAAACGCCGAGTTTTGTTGCTGTCACTCCGTCTCGTCGACGACCCGGAACGTGACGACAGACGCAATGGTTATCCCGTCCCTCCGTCCAATCCCCATGAGTAAAATGGACGAAAGCTCTCCGTCCGTCCGTTCGTTTAGTTACTCAACGTATTCCCAAGTTAAGTTTGTCGCTGACAGACTCCCGGACAGCCTCGGCCATTAGCTAGTTGCATGTCTGTGTGTTTACGAATCACTCGGTATAAAGGGAGTTTCACACAGTTTAGTTGTAAATAGCTTAGCGCGTGAAAATCCACACTGTGCTGAATGTATTGAGGTATGGGTAGAATTAGGGCTGCCGTAAATACGGATAAGGCGTTGGAAATGTTAACTGAAGCATTTAGTAAAATCTCTAGCTACATTTTCGATAGTATGTAATACTTCGAGAATGCAATTTTGTTCGTTTCTAGTTTATAGGAATTAGTTTTCTTAAAATTTAAGGGGGGATTTACAACGTTATCTGTGACATTTATCACAGTTTATCCAGTTATGTAAGATGCGTGTTATTAATGTAAGTATTATAGTCCTCAAACCTAAATAGTATTACGTCGTCTACACAGGGTGTCCTGCAAGTGCTAATGCGGCCTTTATCTCATCAACCGTCCGTTGTAGAGGTGTGATTTTAATTTAAAAAATGATCAAAAGGCATTGAAAATTGTCCTGTACCAGTTTTGAGAGAGAAAATACGGTACGTTTCAAAATGCAA